>NC_056736.1:135732131-135879631 GCF_019279795.1 Protopterus annectens | reverse complement strand
CCCTCCATTAAATTTTGGCTTTTTCCTGATTTCTTGTGCTACACAGTTCTTCAGGGAAAGTGAAGTTTAGTGCTGTTTATGCAAAGTCTACTTGCATTGTTAGTAGCACAGCAGGTAGCATACTTGCTTTTGCTGCAAAAGGCTGTGGGTTCTACTCCCATTATATAGATGGATTGCTAATACTGTACTGTGTTGTACTTTTAAAAGGAGCAGATACTGCAGTCCTGATAATGTCGTCCTTTGGCAGAGATACCTAGTAACTATGAACCTGTTATCAGTTTGCCATCCATTCCCTATTGACATATTACTAGCTTAGCAATTTTTTAATGTAACATAGGCAATTTATACTTCAAGGGCAACAGGTACTTTACTTGTAGATGAAACAATGAAATATAAAGTTGTTTGCTAGCAGCAATGTCTTCATTAGTTACAGATCTCTTTAATGTGTAATTATTTAGATGACTTTAACTTCTGCAGAGATTGTGCATATTTACTGATACTGGTGAATTGTAGAAGGTTGAGTACACTTTAATGATGGAAATGTTCTGAACTGGGCAGTTTTGTCATTATTAGTTCATGCATTTTGTTTCATTGTTTACTGGAAAAATGTTCAAAACAATAAATTTAAAATGTGCTCTAAAAAGTGTGCTTTATTATACAAGGAATATAATTTAATACAATCAGAAAGGTGTATCAAAGAACACATACATGTATGTTTCATGGGCTTATAATTTGAAAACAGCTCAGAGGTAATCTTTATCCGCCACTGGCCAGATGCATTTTCTTTGGATATGGGTTTCAATGCTGTTTCAATGCATGTGAGTTTCAAGAGCAGATAAGTTTTAATCCTAAGTCTATTTTTATTGTGAGACTGTATTGCTTTGTTTAGCAGATGTCTATTAGTGTTGTGCTTATAAAATGTAAAATAAAATCCAAATCATTGTAGAAGTAAAGCAGTATTCATATTACAGTGTTTATGGTAAATGGGGTGAAATAGCCTAGTAATGGGACGGTGGAATGGCTGCAGGGAGTCTCTGAGGCTATATTTTGGTTTTCTGTTCTTCAATTTGCATTTCAAAGTCGGTATCCCACAATTCCATTGGAGTGGGTGAGATTGCATTATTATGCATGCACATTTTATGTTAATCAGTGTACAGATTTGTATTCTATTTTTCATGGTCTTTGTCTAGATTTTTGATGTTTCCAGGTTGAGAGGTATGGCACCAGTACAAAAAAAGAAAGGCAAACTTAACAAAAAATGTCATTCTAATATCCTTAATCCTTAGTGTTTCAGAGAAAGCTTGATGGTTTCTCTTAAGCATGTAACTCTGGCATACTGTGTGTTTGAACTCTGTGCAAGCAAAATGAGATAGATTCCTGGGTTTTATAAAGGTTACCAGTAAGTGTATACTATGTGTACACTTTCTGTGTTCAAGAACATCCCTAAAACATTGCTTGTGCTGTCTATTCATTCAGAAAAGCTATACTAACTGTACACTTAGTGTAGACGTAGTTATAACCTTTATGGATCCCTGCTATTATCTCTTCACAAGAAAGGAGAAATGAACAATAATATCAGAGAATTGTTTTGTTTTATTCCCATATTATACTACTATTACACTATAATGTAACAAATGCAGACAGAAAAAGTACATTTCTGTACCTACATAATTTTTAGACACACAGTAAGGCCTAAAATTGTTTAGGTTCAGTAAGAAGTTGTCTAAAATATGCAAGACCCATCTCATAACCTCATAACTACAATATCTGTAGTATTGCCTGAAATATTAAAAAAACAAACAAAAACAGAGATAACTTATGAAAGGTTAAAATATATTTTAAATATTGACCAAAATTATAATTTAAAAAAGTTTGCTTAAGTCAGAGATTGTTCAGTAAAACTGCAACACCAAAAAGTTTGATTAAAATTCAGCTGTACAACAACTGCTCCCTACTTGGGGGAGGTTGGCATAATGGTTAAGGTGTTTACCTTACATACACAGGGTGCAGGGTAATTAGCTAGGTTTAAAGTGACCCATAAGGGCCTAGTATGAACCTGCAATAAAATGAAAGGCAGGTACGATGTGAATGTTATCAGACAATGTATTTTGCATTCAAAAGACAATTTTGAGATCCCATTAATTTAAAGATAATGTAGATGTTAATCTGGTCAAGCATTTTATGTAATATAATGTTTTGCAATACAATGGACTGTGTTGTGGCATATATATGCAATCTAAGTTTCTGGACTGTGTGACATTATAGTGAAAATTTTGGACTTGGTTGTGGTGGTATTTGAGTTTAGCGTTTTGGTTATTTCTATGGTTAATATTTAGGTTAAGATTACAATTTTGGTTAATGTTACAGATTTGTATTATCATAACGATTAAGATTAGGTATAAGATTAAAACTATGGTCAAACTTTGGGATGCATGCAGGTGTAATGTTAAGGTAAGGCTTAAGATTAGGGTAAGAGATGTGGTTTGGGTTAGGGGTAGTACTGTGTGTTTGCAAAATACTGTGTTATTAAAGTATTTGTTTCTCTTTTACTGTGAATTGGGAGATGTCACTTTTAAAATTGTCTGTTATAAACTCAGATATGCAGTTTTCAAATCACTGGATATTTGAATTTGTCCAGTTTAAAATGTTATTAGAAAAATTCATTTGACATGAACTTTGACAGTCCATGCAACTTCAAGATGTTATAGAATCAACATTTTTGATAGGGAAATACTGAGTGACTGGTTAAAAATCATACCTACACTTCACAAGCCATTGAACTAGAGTATTTGTATCATTCTAATGAAACAAAAATGAAATGGATGACTCCTGACTTCAGGAGGATCATAGGATCATAGGAGGTTACTAGGCTATTGGTCCTGAGGCCATTACAAGCCTAGCCAAGAGTTTAGCCCATGTTTAGACAAGTCAGCACGCAAATACCCTGTCCAGCAGGGACAAAGGTGGAATCCCAGGACTGTATTTTCTGTTTCCCATCCAGTTATTCAGGTTGCGCTTAAAAAGGGATATTGACGTACTCTGCTTAATATGGAGAGGGAGTCTATTCCACAGATGGGGGAGTCTCTGGGACACAAATCTGTTTCGCCAAAAAGTCCTATTGATATCACAGACCAGGTTGAGGTCGGGCGTATGGGTTGCTTGAGTGGAGCTTGGCTTGCAGATATGCAGCAGTCCCATCATGGCGGGGTCTGAGATCACTTTGTATGCCAGACAGAGGTCTCCTCTGAGACGTCTGTATGAAACTGAGTAGAGGGACAGAGCTTTTAGCCTACCTGTGTACGGTAGATATTTGAGGCCCTGGATTCTCCTGGTGAGGAACCCCTGTGGTCTCTCTAGCTACTGCATGTGCTTTGTGAGGTACATGCTGAAGAGGGAGGTGTACTCAATAATTGGCCTTATAAGGGAAGAATACTGAGATATTATGATGGCTTTGTCCCTTGATGAGATACCCTTACTTATGAGGTGGGCCTTGTAGAAAGCTTTCTGTACAATGGAAGAAATATGGTGGTCAAAAGTGAGATTGCTATCAACCTGGGTGCCCAAATCCTTCACTACTGACTGTATACATATGACATTGTTATTAATGTGATATGTGGGGACTTCACTTTCCTCAAAGGGAATGATGATGCATTTTTTGGTGTTCAGCTTGAGGCCATGTTTCTGGCACCAGTCATTTGTTTGGGTAAGGCCCTCTTGGAGGACGTCCACATCACTTAGGGAATTGATGACTGCAACCAGCTTGCAGTCATCTGCAAACTTGGTCAGCCATAGCCCACTGGTTTTGGACTCCACCTTAGAGAAGTATATCCGGAATAACAGCGGCCCCAAGACCAATCCCTGGGGTACACTGCTTGTTACTGGTCTACGGCTTCAGGTGGCTTCCCCTAATTTGATTAGGTGGGTTCTATCAGTGAGACAGTTTGCTACCCATCTGGTAACATATGGATTGATGCCTAACTGATAGAGATTGGGGAATAGTGTTGAAGGCTTTGGCCAGGTCAAGGTAGGCAGTATGTATCATCTTCACTCGTCCATGGCTTTGGTGACTGTCTCAAAGAAGTTGACCAGATTTAACAGATATGACTTCCCCTCGACAAAGACAAACTGTGTGGGGTCGAGTGTTTGGAGGTTGCCAATGTCCCTGTTAATGAGGTCCATGATAATCCATTACATGACCTTGCAGATCAGGCTAGTTAGGCTGATGGGTCTATAATTTCCTGAATCGGTGTATGCTCCACCTTTGTGTAAAGGGATGACAGTGGCTGTCCTCCACTCAGAGGGGACAAAGCTGGTACTCAGGCTTTGGTTGAATAGGGTGGCTAATGGTGCTGCAAGTTCATGCCTGAGTTCGTGTAGAATGCAGCCTGGGATGTTATCGGGTCCCATGGAGGCTGTATTTTTTGCCTTTGAGAGGACAGTGATGATCTGCTCCCCAGAGATAAGGGGTGGGGGGCAGGTACTGGGGCTGTCTAGATTTACTGATGGGTGAACAGAGGGAAGAAGTTTTCACTGAATCTGTCAGTCAGTAGATTAGCTATATCTGCAGCATTTGTGTATGTGGTGCCCCTGACCACCAGTTCTGAACAGATTTGGGTGCTTCCTTTGAGATTGTGGACATATGTGAAGAAGGCCTTATGATTGTCTCTAGTAGATGTAGCCAATTTGGACTCAAAGTTAGCTTTAGGGGATTTCACTAGTGCTCTTATATGCTTGTTCAGGCTGAAGAGCGATTGCTTCCAATTGGGCATCTGCTCCTTCTTGGTCCTGGACAGCAATTTCTTTCCTTTTGTTATATAGTTTATTTATTGTAGATGCCCATCAGATGGGTTTACTCTTCCTTGCTGAGGATGACTTTGTCCTGTTAGGTATTCTTGATTCCATGCATCTATATAAATGCTCGTATAGTACTTTGTTGTAGATTTAGACATTGGTGCTAGTTCCTACAGTGGGGGAGTGGGCTGTGAAGCTGTTTATACCATCCCTCAGGAGGTTGCAATTAACCCTGGAGAAGTTTTTTTGTTTGACCATGGCTATAGGGTGGGGGTCAGGGAAGATGGTAACTTCAAAAGTGACTGCTTTATGTTAGGATCTTACCAGGAAGGATGATACTGTAGGGGTGCTGCAGTGGTTACTCATGTTGGTTAATACCAAGTCTGAGATATTATCACCTCTTGTGGGGGTATTGACTAGCTGTTCCATGGCATATGCACTGATAAAATCGATGAATCTCTGGGCATTTGTGTTCTGGCATGAGTAGTTTTTCCAATCTATGGTTGGGTAATTAATCTCACCCTGGATCAGGGTAAAGGGTTGAATCTTGATAGAGTTAAAGAGGTCCAGATAGGTGGAGTGGGCATCTTGAGTCATATTTGGGGGCTTGTAGCTAGCTATAATTTGAATAGGGGTCTTGTCAATGGTTAATTGCACATGGAGTGTCTCCTGTGCGTCATACTATTTGACCAGTTTGGAGGTGTGTGTGTCTCTAATATATACTAAAACTCCACCTCCTTTGGCTTTCCTGCCCACAGTTTGGGGTTTGAATTTATGATAGGATGAGTAACCAGGTAAGGCTGAGGTGCTCTCCGCAGCTTTGAACCAGGTTTCTGTGACTGTACAAATGCCAGCCTCTTCCAGGGTTAAGAATGCTTGCAATGAGTGCAGTTTCATGTTTAGACTCCTGGCATTTAGCAGCATGACCTTTAATTTCTGTTTTGTTGAAATTTTTATGTTGGTAGTATTGACCTCATGACTTTTTCTAAAAAAGGCACTATATCAACATCTTGCACAAAGACACATATGTAGTATAATATGAAAGAGAAGGAAGGCAAACTGAGTATATACATTTATGACTGAACGTAAATAAATACCCTTGTAAGAACTAAAGAAAAATAATCAAGGTGTTTAAATGTCATAGCAGTACAATTTAACATATCAGTTTGCAAAGTGTTACTAGGAAAGACTAATGTGAAATTCAAGAAAATTAAACAAAGTGACTTTATACCAATACAAGCACTGTCACTACTAAAGGCCAAAACTAAAAGACAAAAGTAAGTCAGATTGCTCTTAAGATGATAATGTAATATTTAGATACCCTGCAAAAGCTAACATATCTAATAAGATGCTATAATGAAATAAGTAAATTTTTAACATAAAGCAAGACGGTAAAAGTAAATAGGCAAAAGCCTGTATGAAATGGAGATAACTGTACCCGTCCAAAAGCATGCAATGCAATATAGCAAGCAATGCTCAAAGTAAATTATAAATCCAGATGGCAACAGAGTAGTAACATTCTGATCACTGAGTGCCTTATGAGTTGGGACTGTACAACTTCCTATCATCCCAAATGATATGACAGAAAGACATAGTATGAAGATGAGGAGTATCATTAGACTAGGTAAAGGTGGATTTACAAACAGCAGGCTCGAGATCTGGATAAACTAATGTTCCTACCTCTGAAAGGAATATTTTCCTCTTGTCAAATAATTCCAATTATATGAACAAATGATGCCTTTGTTGTATAGCAGGGTGAAGCCCTGACTTGAATTAGGTGTCTTAGAAATAATTAGTTATTTGGAAGCTGGTGTAGCTATTTATAGGGTGAGAAGTCAACATTTTTTTTATGTAGCCTAGATGGTAGGCTGTAAGTGTTGCTGTAGGACTGAAACCTGAGGGTCAGGTTATAGATGTCTTCTTCAGGCAGAGGAAGTATGACAACCTAGGTATAGTATCTGTGCAGAAGCATAAGCAAAAATTCACCATACCTGACATCCAAAACAAGGATGGTAAGGAGTCAGAGCAAAACACTTAAATCCCCATTGGATAATAGATGCTTCACCCATTTTTTTCCCAATTATCTGATAACACTAGCTTTAAATAAGCAGAAAGAATGAACATCCGTTATGTGATGAGGGTTTGATGATTACAGGGAGACTTAGGCTGAAAACATGAAAGTGGATATTGGGGCTCTACTTTGCAAATGGAATGAAAACACAATAATATATAATGAACACATACGAGTTAATTTTCTTGGTGTGATATGGTGATGCCTTGAAAAGTGTCATTCAAATGAACTAAGTATGCTAACCAAATATTTAGTCAGAGACAAAAATCTAGCATTAATGAGACAGTATTTTACTAATAAAACTCCTTGCTGGGGTTAGTAAAGCTAAATATAAAAGATGCAGTATACTCAGGCACCAACAAGGCTTTTGAAAACCTGAATCCTACAAGTCTTAAACATAAATTAAGCATACAAAAGATTATAACAACAAATACAAATGGTACATAGGACATGGGAAATCAAAACTCAAAATAATTCTGAACAATTTGTACCGGAGTAGTGGCAAAAAACAAACCCTGCTGTCAAGCCCCTAACTTTTCAAAGTATATATATAAATTAATCTAACTTGTTAACAAGCAAAGTCATAAAGATGAATTGGTGATGCAAATGAGCAGCATGCCATGGCCCAAGTAAATGAGCAGCCAGTTTTAACCACATTAACCAAGTTTAATAAAAAATTACAAAGTTAAGCTCCTTTGTCTCTAAAAGATTTCTTCTGAATTTAAAATAGTTCTTGCTAATCAATTAATAAATACCCTATTACAACCAAATGCAATCAGAATGTCATGCATAATTAATTGTTCATTTAACAGTTAACATTTAAAATAATTTTACCAAATGTAATAAAGTAAAATAAAAAAATACATATATTTACAATCATTCTGCTCGCAGTTTCAACACTCCTGTAATCAAAACATTGTCATTCAAACCTGGAGAATGTGTAGCCTTAAGGTGCAATTGTCAACGTAATCTCTTGTACTCTTAACACATTTTCAAAATCCCCAGTTCTTGGGTTATAAACAACTCTGTCAACAATGAAAAATATAAACTTCTTAAAACCAGAACACACTATAGAATGACAAACAGTGCTTTGGTATTTTTTTCTATGTAATGTCATACTGCTGCTCCTTTATTCTGCCTTTTAGCCTATGTTCAGTCTTATGATCATAGAAGGTAGAACATGAAATACAGGTTGTCACATATACCATCCCTTTTGAATTACAATTGCACCCAATATATCTGTTATAACCTTTTATTATGAGATGTGGTCCATCATTTATAATCCTAAAATAAGAACACCTACCATATTTTCTGTGTATCTTTGTACAGTTGATGTGTTGGTAGAATACAATACCAGATGTTTATTTAGTATTTATCCCTTTACTAAATTATCACTTGCAGTTCCTTACTCAATATATATATATATATATATATATATATATATATATATTCATTGTTAAAAGTCAAATTCTAAGTCCTTTTCACAGTATCCCTAATTAACAAAAACAGCTTCCCTAAAATAAGGAATAACCAAATTGTCACCCTACCAAAATTTAATTTGGTTTTAACAACCACAGGAAGAACAAAATCACAGTACCCAAAATGGGTCTAAATTTTGTACCTCTGTTCTTTACAATTTCATCAAACAGTGTGTCTTAGCATAAGTCCTATTGAGAGACATGACAAATAAAGCAAGTTTCTTAACTGAAATTTTGTCACCAACGATTATCCTAGATAACTGGACCATTTGTCCTTTAATAGCAGTCTTTTTTACTAAAGGATGACAACTAGAAGTATAAATAAGAATTAGAGAATGTAAAACTTGTAGAGGTAAATCACTGTTTCCCAGAATATTTATCAATAGTAATGTCCAAAATTTTATATATATGTCGCGGTGGTACGGCGGTAGCGTTGTTACCTCACAGCAAGAGGTTCTCCCATTCGATTCTCGGCTTGGCTTGGGAGTGCCTTCTGTGTGGAGTCTGCATGTCCTCCTCGCGGTTAGGTAGTGTTCAAACGACATCCGTGTGTAAATGGGCGTGCCTTCATTGAAGGTTTGGCGTCGAGCTGGCACCTCGGTGTTTCGTAAAAATCTACTGCCAATCATTAGTGGACCGGAGCTCTGCTGTGGTGACCCCTTACTGGGAAAAAGCCAAAGACAAACATCAGCAATGTCCAGAATTTTGGATTGTCTCATTTATTTGGACCATTGCATACATCTCGTTCACATCACCAATTCTTCTTGTGATTTGAGTTTTCATTTTCTGATGGCCAGTCTTTTGATAACAAGCTTAGTCCTACTAGACTTATCTGTTATTAAGATATCCATGAGGTGGCATATTTACTATCTCTTGGTGAATAAATGCAAAACATAATGAAGTGTGATGTAAACACTGAGATACTAATGGTTATTATGAGTGGTGAAGGTGACCAAGTTCTTCCAGAAACAATGTCATGCATGCACAGCTGCTGAAATTTGATATCTCCTTGAATGCCTAAAAGGTAAAGCGTTCAGATTAAATAACCAGGTATCACACTGAATACTAATGAGGAAGCACAGTTAATAAGGAGATGATTTATTATAAATACCTATAAATAATGGGCTACTGCTGAATTATTTTAGAATGCATATTGATAAATTCTGAAAAAAAAAATCAGCAAATGTTTAGTATGTATTCTTGTGTATATTCCATTCATTATGTTTTATGACTTCTCTTCAATAACCTTTTGAAGGTTCAAAACCATTCAGTAATGGTTTGGAGGGACAGGTATATTTCACAGAGGATAATGCTCTTGTGGAATAAACTCCCAACCCATAAAACAAAGTTTATCCAAGTGCATATTCAAGGGCAACTTAGATCTATGGACGAATAACAGAGAATTTGCCCCAGGACTGCCCCCAGTACTACTAATGAACAAGAGCTGTTCCTAATGCTTTATCCCATGATTGGCTCCCTCAAATTTTCTATGCTATGATCTCAGTTACCCTTATTAGGGTTAATATATAATTATTGATCACGGTGTGGGTAAGGCCAATGTCTAACAAATGGGATACATTATTTTGAACGCCAAAACTGAAATTTGCTAGGCTTAAAATGTTCCGCAAGGGCAGCTAACCTAGTACTTATCTATGAACCTATAAAGAAAACTATATAATTATGAGTACTTCTTGTGGTTTTCAAATAAGAGGAGGAAAGTAAGTAGACTGGACAGTTTCAAAGAACCTTGACCAGCCACACATAAGGAAAAGAAAGACTTGACATATGTGGAGCGGCCTAATGCTCCAAACACCTACTCCTTAATATACAGATGGGAGTCATGTTATACTTTCTGCACTAAACATTCTGAGACCAGTAGCCATACTAATGTAGGTTTAACACTATCAAAAGCAGCAAAGGTCTTGACAATAATAGAAAACTGTAACATCCACCTGCTAATGGAAAATGCAAACAATTTGGCCCAATATTTATATGTTAAGCATATAAACAAATGCCTTAGCTCAGTAAAGGATAGTAAAGAACAGAACAAGTTCAAGACATTATTGGATTACCACATCTGTAACAAGGACTTACATTTATTTTGGTTAGTGGTAGGCAACAAGTCAGTTGAACATATCCCATAAATAATGCATATATATGCATGTTGTTGCAAAAAATTGTTTAATGCTTTACACACATCCAAATGCACACATCAGGGTTCAGATTCCAAAAGAGTTGGTCTCAGTGTAAGCCTGCCTATATTCTGAAAGACCTCTTATCAGTGTAAATGACTTAATATAGCAATAACCCACGCCTGGGTGTGGGTAATGCTAAATTTACCCACGGTTGGCGTGGTTTGGTCCCGAGGTCGAAGCCCGAGGGACCAAACAAAGCCAACCATGGGTAAATTTAGCATTACCCACACCCATAAGTGGGTTATTGCTATTATACCATGACATTATTTAAGAAAAGAAACTATTACTTTTCTTAAATAATGGCATAGTATAATGCCTGTTTACTGCCCTTCCGCAGATGTCTGGCATCCGCGGCAGTTCTGATGTACTGCGCGCCTGCGCAGTACATCAGAGTTGTGCAAAAGCAACGGAGAAAGCAAGATCTCCGTTGCTTTTTATGTCTCGCTATGTTACATGAGTTTAACATAGCAAGACAGTTTTAAAATAAGCAACGGAGATGTCCGTTGCTTATTTTAAAACTGTCTCGCTATGTTAAACTCATTTAACATAGCGAGACACTAAAAAAAGCAACGGAGATCTTACTTTCTCCATTGCTTTTTTTTAAAACACTGTCTCGCTATGTTAAATGGGTTTGACATAGCGAGACAGCTTTAAAATTAGCAACGGAGATCTCTGTTGCTTATTTTAAAGCTGTCTCGCTATGTTAAACCCATTTAACATAGCAAGACAGTGTTTTAAAAAAAACGAGTTATACTAATGGAAAAAAGTCCGGGCGACCGGACCTTTTTCCATTAGTATAACTCGATTTACAATGGGCACGCTGGCCAATCAGCGTGCACGTTTTGGGGGGGGTCATGGTATAATATGGTGTAAATCCTGCCTATAAAAAGGCTTACACTGGCGGCCAGATTCAAAATAACCTGCTGTCAGCCTGCACTCAGTGTAAGTGGTCATTTACACTGAGAACAAGTCTTTTGGATTCAGGCCCTAGAGGTGATATCATCAGAAGTACATCCTGTTGTCCATATCCTTTAGGATATGCAAATTATTTCTGGATATTTAATTTGTCTTAACACTGTGGGCTTAGTTTTTTTTTGTAGAGCATGGAGTGATTATGCTCCAAAATTCAGAAGAAGGCAAATCAGATAAGTCTTAAAGTTGTGAGAGACCCAACCTTAACAATTATTAAACACCCCCTGCTTAAGTTTTTAAGATCAGGTCTACCACTAGGCAGGCAAATCTGCCAGTACTGACCAGTAAATGACAGCAGAGGTTCTGCTGTCTAAAGGGATAAACCTAGAAAGTAACCAGAACAGCATGATGTGTTTGCTGGATTTTTTTTAAAAGATACTAGCTCTGAAACTCAAATGTATGTCACTATTCACTGACTTCAGTCCTCTGTGATTTGTCAACCTCAGACTTTATGAGGAACAGACCAAGCAAATGAGGCAAAACTCTGGACATTCTGTGACAATCTGGACCATTGAGAAGCATGAAAGGTGAGTGTAAATGTAAGGGAAAGCATTACACGGCCTTTCTGACAGTGCCCAGCCTAAGTGCTTTACTGCTTTGAAAGCTGTCAAAACACTTAGTGTTTTTTTTCTTTTTTTTTCTGTAATTAGTAGTACATGGAGCAGATACAGTTCCATGCACTACAAAGAATTATGATTGGTCAGTGATCATAACTCTTTATTATGCATTCTCAATATGGATGTCAAGAAATTCATCGCTCCAGCTTCACTCTCAAGGTGAATTTCTTAGCATGCAGGTCTCAAACTCATAACAAACAGATTATGATCAGCGACCCAATCATAGTTCTCTTATGTCTCACATCGTGTGCCTTGCTTATTTACTGCAATTGATGTATCCTACTGTATTCTAAAGAGCACTGTTTAAGAGGTACTTTGCTTTATATCAGTGTCTGAAACAATCATCCAATCACCTCCCTGACAATTTCAAATACAGGTCATATATTAGTAGAAGTCTGACACTGAAAAATATTGAGGAAGGTGAGCTTTGTCACTTCCTTCTTGAGTCTGAGTTCTAACAAGAAATTTTAACTACAGAGATAAAGATAAGCTTGAATCTGGGCAGAGAAAATACACACAAGCATGTATCTATATTAAAACACTATTTAATGAAACAATTATCTCCCTTTCTAATAAGCATTCATTAAAAAAATTTCTAAGTAAGTATTTTTATTCTTAGGTAGATTTTTAAAAGATGAGGCACACCAAAAGAATCATTGTGAATTTCAGTTTTAACAGGTTAATTGCATGTGTGTCTGATACATATTTTACTCTTATCTGGTCAAGCAGACTTTGGCCATACTGTACAATATCAATACAATAATACCAAGTGTCAGCAACCATGGTGTCCTCCACCATTTTGTGTCCATCACCATCCTTGTCTGTCTATTTTGTCCTGTATGTCTGCATCTGCTTCCTCACCTGACCTTCCTACCTGACACTCACATTCCTATGCACCTTGCCCAACATTCCTCTCTCTTTGAAAGAAAAAAAAGTAAAACATGGGCAACTGTCCTGGAAAAAAATAATTACCCCATATATAGCTCTGTTCCTCACCTATGTGTTTTGTTGAGACACTTTATTTTGTACAATTTGCTGTACACCATTGGTGTGGTGATATTCCAAAATCAGTAAATTCTGGCTATACTTCTGCATTTATGTTGTGAAGAAGTGGGTAGCTGTGGTTCTCTCCAATTACCTTACTGCAAATGTCTCTATTCTTTCCTCTGTGTCCTCTATTCTGCTTGACCCCCCCACCCCATTTCACTACTTTCCTATCAACTTAATTTTCACATGTTTAATCTGGTCAAAAATGGTATGACACCCAACACACCTGTACAGAATTGGCCTATAAGAAAACCTTCACTTTTTGTTCTTAACACTTTATTGGATGTTGGCATCATGCACCAGTGCCAAGTGATGGTGAATGGCTGTTCATATCCTATGATAGAACCTAGTCAGTTGTTGCCATCACCCACAGTAGTCCAATTATCCTCATGCAAAGATACTTAAACATGCTGCTTTATCGGAATGCAGAATAAAGGCAGAATAAAAGCAATAGTCATCAACAGTTACTCAAACATTTCTTTGACTACTGGATGTAATAAAGTGCAACTTCTTCTGTGGAGTGTTGACACAAATCACTTGTCTGATGGTTGCTTTTTAGCCATAGCTTCAAGGGTTCAAGTCCAGATCTATGTCATATTATTTCTTACTGTTAAGTTTTGCTTCTATGATGTCTTTAATGGCATACATCTTAAATTTTATCCATTAACAAATTTTCATGAACCAATTTTGAATAATGTTGCAAAAAAATTTGCAAACACATCATGCAAATAAGGGCAGATTATTAAACCTCCTTTACTGTACCTACATTTATATCAGTTACTGTACCTACATCTGTATCAGCTACTGTACCTACATCTGTATTGGTTCTTGCCTGTCCCCACTGCCATCACTTACTGATACAGATCCTGACTGATTAATACTGAGGACACACCATTATGATGTACATTAATGACCCATAACAGCACCCTTTCATATGTGTCTCTATATCTGTGTCTATCTTCACCCTTCCCCCTCACCCCCTTTGTACTGTTGAATATTAATTAGGCTGATGGATGTAAAAGTAATGTTATGGCATTGTCTGTCTGCCATTGCTTTGCGGATGAATAAAAGCTACATCTTCCATCGGCTACATAGGGTATCACTTTCCCTTCAAATATGTGACTTTGACATGTGTGAAGTAGGATTTCCTTGGCGGGATCTATAGATAATGGTCAACTCATACTCCTGTTTTTCTAAGTGTCTTTTCTGTGAATGAATTGCTCATGTATCTCACTAAGCCCATTCTGTTTTAGCAGTTGTAGTACTCAACATTTATGTAATTAACAGCTGTAGTATGTCATGCTAAGAGGCACTTCAGGTGTTATTGCATAATTTAGTGAGTGCTTGCCTTACACCTCATTGTACACCTAGTTAACTTGTGATTTTCCTTGAAGCATGTCTGTGTCTAGTAGACATAAAAAAGTAGTTATTACATATACAATTTTTACCAGAAAACATATGTATAATAGTCATTATTAGGTATCCTTAAAATCATAATAAAAAGTTAATGTAACAGTCACTTTCTAACACTCTTTGTAATATCATCTGCATACTGGAGTCAGACCCTAATTTTTAATTTAGCTTAGAGAACTTACACCTTGTGCCACAGAGAAAGCTAGGTTAACATATGGATTTTCTCCACTAACTACTATCCAGAGTGCTGATGGCCACACTTTGCATGGCACATTCATTGATCCCACTATGGTGTTGAGTTTCTCAATGCTTCAACAAGTGTTCCAAGCCAGCATTCATTTGTGTCCATAATTGCTCATAGATTAAGACAACTGCCTGGTGTTGGTGTAGAACCAGCAACTTTCTGCTCTAAAGGCAAGTGTGCTACCTGTTGTGCTACTAAGACTGCATGAAAGACACTGCCCCCAATTATACTTAGTTCATATATTGTGGCAAAGGCCTCCCCCATCAACTTTTAGCAGATAAAGTACAGCTGATTGAATGACATCTCATAGGTGGGGTTCAACAGCTGTGATAACTTTTCCGCTGTGGGGAATTGATTAATAGCTATCTTATTATTTGGAAAAGTTATACAGGTTGATGTTCAGTTCTACAGCAAAACCACAAAAGATGAAAAAACAGTTCCAAATACTACAAAGATGACCACCACAGCTACAAATGTAGGAAAATTTAAATCACACTTAGCGCCTCGGCATGAAATTGCCTTCCAAGAGTAAAAACATCATAATACATGCACTTAAATACATCCACTAAATACCTTAATTGACAATCAACTCATAAAACAATTAATTATTTAAATTACATATTTCCAATTACACTCTCTGTTAAGCCCAAGGGGCTCCAATGTGCCATCTTTAAAATAAGCAATGTTTCCTTCTGTAGCAGTTTATTCTTAACATTTTTATGTTCCCCAAGTAGTACATCTACCTTCTCTAGCACTCAACCTTTCAGGTCATCAGTCTTAGAATTATGATAATGTAAAAACTGGGCACCTAAAAGACTTTCTAATCTCTTGTTTTTAATGTCCCTAATATGTTCCTGTATGTGCACTTTAAAACTTCTATATGTCTCTCCTATATAATACAAATTGCAAGTACACTTTAATGCATATACCACTCCCTCTGTGCAACAGGTGTAATGGCATCTAGGAGTGAACTGTATTCTGTTAATATATGTAAAATAGGGCACCAACTATTTACAAATTGAGCACTTATTACAAGGAAAAGTTCCATTTTCTTTTATTCCGTTTGCATTTATATTACTAGATGGCAGACAAAAATGATTATGTACTACAATATCTTTCAGATTTATGGCCCTCTTATAAGAGATTTTAATTTGCTCAGGTAGCAAATAACATAATTTGTTATCTCTTAATAACATGGGCCAAAACTGTTTTACACACTGTACCACTCTATTTGTAAGTACATTAAAGGTAGTAACAAAACAGATTTCCTTTTGCATCTGTCTACCCAAAACTCTATTATTATTATTTTCAGCTATATCATTTTCCCTATTTCTAAATAAAAATCTATCTCCTTTTATCTCTTGTCCATCTCTTAGTTCAAAAATTTTAACTTTAGCCTCCACTACCTGTTGCTCATCATAACCTCTATTGAGGAACATTCGTTCAGCCAAGTTTATTTCTGACCTAAAGACTTCTTCTGGGCTACACAATCTGTTAATTCTCAAAAATTCATTATAGGGCAAAACAGCTAACAAGTGCCCAGGATGACAATTATTTCCATACAGAAACTGGTTTCTATGTGTGAATTTATTATATAGAACTGTATTCAGTCTATCCAACTTAACGTCTAAAAAATTCACACTATGACCCAATTGTATTCCATCAAATTTTAGGCCCATTGAATTAACTTGTAAATATTTTACAAACATAGCAGCATCTTCCATTTTTTATTTGACATAAAAAAATGAAATCATCGATAAATTTCAAATATAAAATAACACTTGCTTTATAAAAGCTATGTGGGTATATATTATCTATTTCAAATTTAGCCATAACTAAATTTGCATACATGGGGGCAAATGCAGCCCCCATGGCCGTACCCTGCAATTGTTGAAAAATTTCACCATTAAAAGTAAAAAAATATATATTTTTTAAACAAAAAGATAACCAATTCAATGAGAAAATATGACATAGGTGAATCCCCCAAAAAATAAAAAAAGAGATTGAATACCTATTTCAAGTTTTATATTTGTATATAAACTTTTGACATTTAGGCATAGCCAGAACATAGAATCATTCCACTGCATAATTTTAATCCTACTCAAAAAGTTCTGGCTATCCCTAACATAAGAGGGGATTCCTAAAACATACTTTTTCAAGCATTCATGTAACAAATTACTAATAAGCCTCAAAAAATATTTTTCTGCAGATACAATTGGTCTACCACTCAAATTGTCTAAACCCTTATGTGTCTTGGGAACACAATAAAACACTGCAATTGCACTATTTTCAGCTTGAAACTTCCTAGATATGTCATGGGTAGTAAAATACCCAAGTCTATGCCCTTTATCTAATAACAATATGTATTCTTCCACAGCCCTATGATAGTTCAAATATCACACCTTTGATAATCATCTGCATCATTAAGATGAAAATAGCAAATATCCAAATGTTGTGTGTAATGTAAAAATTACAATTTGATTTCCCTTGTCAGATGGTTTAACTACTATGTTTCTATTGGCACAAAATTCTTTAAATTCTAACCACTGATCCTTAGTCATATTGAAGCAAACATCAGACTTATTATTTATACATGCCTTATGTAGTTGATCAATTTCATAATTAACAAGAGAAATATATCCCTGTATATTACTATTTGTAAATGGAGGAATAAAATAACGTTTTGCTGTAATAGCACTTGTATCTAAATTGTCATATGCATTATAAACTTGTTCATTAGACATATCCAGTATAGATGAACATGAAAACAACGATTCATCTGAATCAGTACTACCATCCACAATATTATTTTCATCTAAAACATTCTTATTTTTAGAAAAATAATCAGATGTTGCTTTCTACTAAGCAGAAACATTTCCGTTTTAACACAAGCATTCTAGGTAGGGTTGTAGGAATATACTTAAGTGCCAAGTTCAAAACAGACAATACTGTATTTGAAATATCACAGTTAGAAACATTAAGCACAAAATTATTATCAGAAATATATTTATTAAGTCCAACAGGTTATTTCATTATATTGTCCTTTAAAGTTCCTACCATAAAATTCCTGGGCTCCCTTGTTGTTCCTGTTGTTGTTGTTGTTACTGTTTGAATGTCCCTCATTCCGAAACCGCTTCTGAAAATCTTCTGAATTTTGTGCCCTGGGTAATGTTGTAAAATGTTCATTACAGTTGTAGCTGTGGTGGTCATCTTTGATGTTTAGTTCTAGTATAGACATTCAGTGAATGTACTGATGTCACACAAAGACCATTAAATCATATCAGTGTCCACTGTACTAACAGATACATTCAACACATCCCTACAACTCACCATTGTACCCAGTTGCTTCAAAAATATGACAATCATTGCCCAAAAAATCACAACCAACAAGCCTAAACGATTACCTGCCAGTTGCTCTTACATCAACAGCAATGGAGTGATTGGAGTGGTTGATCAATAACCATATCACTTCAAGCCTACCTAAAACATTGGGTACATTACAGTTTGCTTATAGATCTAACTGCTGCATGGCTGATTCAATAGCTGTAGCACTTCATGAATCTTTGGCACATCTAGAAAACAAGAATTGCTATGACAGAATGCTGTTCATCAATTTTAGTTCCGCCTTTAACACTGTCATCCCCCGAATCTAATATCAAAGCTGATCCAGATGGGCATCAACATCCCCCCTATGTTACTGTTGCTTCAAAAGTATGACAATCATTCCCTTACCCGAAAAATCCCAACTGAGAAGCCTAAATGATTACTAGCCAGTTGCTCTTACATCAACAGTAATGAAGTGTTTAGAGCAGTTGATCAAGAACCATATCTCTTCAAGCCTACCGGCAATACTGGATACATTACAGTCTGCTTACAGAGCAAATGCTGCATGGCTGATACAATACCTATAACACTTAATGAATCCCTGGCACATCTGGAGAACAAGAATTGCTATGCCAAAATACTGTTCATCAATTTTAGTTCCACCTCTAACACTGTCATCCCCCAGAATCTGATATCCATGCTGATCCAGCTGGACATCAACACCCCCCCATGAAACTGGGTATCAGACTTTCTCATCAACAGACCCCCAAAAGTATGTGTGGAAAATAACAGTTCAATCAGTATTACATTTAGCAGGGGTATCCCTCAGGGCTGCATCCTGATTCCTCTACTGTTCACCTTGCTGATGCACGACTGCATAGCCAAGCATGAATTCAACAAAATCATCATATTTGCGGATGATACCATTGTCGTAGGTCTTGTAAGAAATGGTGAGGAAACAGCCTACAGGGATGAAGTGGAGCATCTGATAGGCTGGTGTGGCAGCAACAATCTGAGCTTAAATGTTAGCAAGACAAAAGTATTAATAGTGGACTTTAGGATGACTCAAGAGATACATCAATCTCTGAAAATTAAGGGGCTGGCAATGGAAAGAGTCAATAGCACCAAGTTTCTGGGGGTACACATCTCAGATGAACTATCCTGGTCGATATACATTAGCCACACAGTGAAGAAGGCACAACAATATCTGCACTTCCTACATAAACTGAGAAAGGCAAACCTGTCTCAGTCCATTCTCAAAGCCTTCTACATGGGGACCATTGAGAGCATTCTCTCAAATAACATCATAATTTGGTATGGCAACTGTAAAGCATCTGACCACAAGGGTCTCCTGAGGGTAGTGAGGACAGCAAAAAAGTAATTGGTTCCTTGCTGCCATCCATGGATGATCTGCACAACAATGAGTATGTGGGAATGGCTAAAAAGATAGTCGATGATCCTACTCACCCTGCAGATGGCACGTACTTCTGCCTTTCCTCAGGCGAGTGGTATCACAGCTTACACTGCAAAACTATGTGTTCACTGTTATGTCTTGCACAGGGACCAAAACAATGTAATTTCATTCAGCTTGCACTGCTGTGTATATCAGTGTAATGAGGTTTACTTTGACTTTGACAGCGCTATCCCATGATATGCTACACAAACACATGTGAATGTAGCTTTGGATTTCCTGAAATTATACATTTATTTTGGGTTTATATTGTAACATCGAAGTCTCAAAACTTCAAATGCTGCAATATCAAAATCACTACATCGAAAGCAGAAAATAGCAAAGCCGCTGAACATCGAAATCTTGCCTAGGGCAAGATTTTGGTGGGCTGTTCCATGGCTTCGCTATTTCCTCCACTGTGGTGCGATAGTTATGGACCTTAGGGTTAGGGAGCAGATTAAGGTAAGTGGATAGGTAGTACTGTATGTATGTATGGTTTAGTGTAGGGTTACAGGTAGGGGTTTGTAAAGTGTATGTGCGTGTATTATTTAGTTTGTTTAGGTATAGCTCTTAGGGTAAGTGTGCAATGGTTATGGACCTTAGGGATAGGGAGCAGGTTAAGGTAAGTGGATAGGTAGTACTGCATGTATGGTTTAGTGCTGGGTTAGAAGTAGGGTTTTGTAAAGTGTATGTGTGTGGATTATTTAATTTTTGGTGTGCTTGTGTTGTGTGTGTGTTTCTCTGAACAGCAAATTTTTTCCATGGGAAAAATTTGCTGTTCTGAGCGTTCAATGTTATCACATTTCGAACTTCCAAGTTCGAGATTATGGTGCTCAATATTTTGGGAGTTTGATTATGTGATATAAACCCTTTATTTTGACAATGCAATGATGGCAATGCTACCTTGGCACATGCATTAAGTATTGTGGTATACAGATATGTGCTCCAGTTCTTGGCCGGTATGTGTACAAACATACAGAGAAGCCATCCTTAACCATGGAAAATTGATATAGGACTGATCACATTTGTGTGCATATTAGCATACTCATGTAATTGCCATCAGTCTGACATGTTGATATAACATTCATTATCAAGTATCCTTTCTTAATTCACACATTAATTTTGTTTGTTTGTCACAATAGCCATCACAATCTTCTGTGACAGATGCCAACAATACAAAGCTCTGGGGAATACATTGCATCATGTTGTAGGGTTTGCATCTGTTATCTGTCAGCACAATAAATGTGTCAGGCAGGAGTGCCTTATGCAAGGGTATTAAATATGGCACACTCTGCTCCCATATTTGTAACCCCACAGACACACCTACATATGGGATGCATAACTATTATAATAATATTGAAGTGCATAATTCCCTTTAAGGGTGATCCTCCTTTTACATGTTTTAGGCCTCTTGTTGTGGCAGACACAGTTAATAAACAGTTCATTGATGACATGGGTTCAATTCTTGTAAAAGGTGATTGAAACTTCTGAGTCATTTCTATTCTCCAACATGTTATATGGACATAATGCACATTGCACAGATATCCCATTATGCAGGTACTGCCCTTGCAAACTGTTATCTCAGCATGAAAGTGACATTCATATATTATTTAATTCCCCTCTGTTACAATTTAATTTTCTGTAACTGTCATATCCTATAATATCATGTCTGCTTTTATTTGTCTACATTTGCTCAGGAATAGTGACCGCCATTATTTATTCTGGCATACATACTGCAAAATCTTGTTACAAAGTTGCCTTTGTGGCATAAAGACCTTCACACTGATTAGCACACTAGACCTGGATCATTTACCCTTCACTCTGACATATTTCTGTATACATCTCTATGATTTCTGTGAACATTGTCCTCAGTAAACTTTTCATATCTGATTATTTATTGTTGTTGCCCTTGCTGTTTCATATCCCTTCTTACTTAATTTTGTATTCATGTGTTTCATTTATATACACAGTATGCACAGTATACTTTTCCTGCTTGTGTACAGCATACATTATTTGCCTTATGTAGCTCTTTGTGTTGTCCTCATGAGAACGCATAACAGGTTTGCCTATAGACAAACCTGATTGTTTATTGTGTGTGCTGTTGCTGCTCAATACAGTTTTCTCACTGCCAACACTGCTGCTGGTCATGAAAACAGGGTCTATATCATATGAGCGAATCGCACAAGTTGCAAACACCCATAATATCAACTGTACCGGCCCTCGAACTTCCTATTGTGGGGGGCTGTGCCCCCCACACCCCCCGCTAAATATATATTCCAACTCCAAGATTGTAATACAGTGAGGAAAGGGCAAATATCCCATTCTTCACTGCACCGTGTCCTCAGAAAAAGCACTTCGACGTCCGGTACATTCGATATTATGAGCATTCACAATTTGTGCGATTTGCTTATATGATATAGACCCATGAAAACATAATTGTACTCATGTTAGCATGATAAATAGCATACATATTTGATGAGCTCTGCTGCTCTTTGCACAAACACATTAACACCACATAGGCTGCCTACAAAGCATACACAATTGTTCATGAATCCCAGGGTTGGTCACATAAGAAAAGAAAAACACATACATCAGCTATCAAACAAATAGACATTTCTGTAAAAGCATCAGTTTTAAAAATCATATTAAATTGCATTAATCCTAATTATAAATCAAACTGGAAAAATCTTGCATTTAAATCAACTTGATAATCGGAATGATAATTTATATAAATATATTCTATCTAATTTGAATGACCTATTTTGGTATTATCATTATAATATAATGCAATATAAATCCATTTGTTGTACAGATTCAGAATATTTAAATTATTTATTCATTTTTTTAAAGTATGATTTTTTTTTAAAATATTGATATGAAAATTCAGTTTGAGTCTCTTATTCCTTTCAACATTATAAAAAACTTTCACAATAAAATTAGTGTTCAATTATTAGAACTTTGGGAGACTAAGGGGTTTGGTTGTTCATACCATTGTATTAAAGATTTGACACCTAAAGGAATTCAAAATCTTATATAAGAATTTAACTTAAATTCTCAAGATTGGCTATTTTTACATAATTTGAAAACTTATACAAATGATATATGCATATCTATTTTAAAGTCTTGTTATAAAGGGGAACGTAACCTTTTTTTCTGCTATATGAAATTTTATATACTAGTAAAAGAACAGACAATTTAATTTCTAAAGTTTAAAAATATATATTGAATACAAAACTAATTTAAATGTAAAATTTTGGAACAATATTACTTTGGGTAATGTATCAAAATTTAATTCCCATAATAAATCACAATTGTTTTCTTCTATTAAACATATTTCACAGTCTCAATGTTGGCATATTTGTACTGGGAAATTTATACGTAAGGCGTTCCTGACTCCTAATAGAATTGTTAAAATAAATGGAAATTACACTATCGCATATTGGAGATGTTCACAAAATTGTAATACTGATTGGTTTCATATATTCTATGAATGTTCTTCCTTGTCTTTATTTTGGTTTAGGATAGAAGAATTTTTGCAAGCATAATTTTCTGATAACTTTTCTTTATCGAAGTTTCTAATATTATTTAATGTAATACAAAAAAATAATCTGATGAATGTGAATTATAATATTCTTTGGTCCATTATGGCTGTTGCAAGAAAAAGCATTACAAGAAAATGGAAAACATCTACTTCTCCATCATTTGAAGATATGTCTTTTGTTTCTAAAGGAACGTAAATGAATAAAGAATTTATCCTAATACATTCTTCAACAATCCTTAGATTAAAGTGATTTATATTTGGGAAACAGTGAAAATTTGGAGCTAAGCTTAATATCTAACATCAGGCCTTTGTAAATAATGTACATCATTTTGATTGTTTGTTTTTATTAGTAACTTACTATAATATTTATAATTTAAGTTTATTGCATTTGATTACTTGTTATTCATTTATTAATAAATTTAAAAAAATCTTGGTAAAAAAACAAATACACATTTCATTATATATTATACTAGGATAACACAATTCAGCATAGTTTTTCTAATTCACCAAAAAATCACCTTTAAAAAGCTCCAAAAAATGCCATGCAACACAAACCAAAATTATCGGTTATCAAAAAGGAACATGAAAGACCCCAAATATTTCCTATTTGTCCATCTTTGAGAAAATAATCTAATTGACATTTAACTTTAAAGTAGATCATTATAATATAGCTAAAGCATTTAAATGAATGACTGTTCTCATATATCACTATTAAATAAAGAAACTAATGAAATATGTTAGTTCATTTATCATTGTGAAATTTATAACTATAGTGACTTTTTTTAGGCGGTGTTCCAAAGACCAAATTACCACCGTAACAGCTACAAACAAATGCAATCTGAGGGTCATGCTGCTCAATGCTAGAAGTCTAAATCTCAAAATGCACTCACTCAAAGCACTCCTTAAAATGGAGAACATTGACATTTGTGCTGTAACAGAGACCTGGTTCAAAGCAACAGGAAGCACCCCTGCAGTACCAGCCTATAACTCATTCCATACCTTTCAGCCTCAGAAGTTGGACTGAAGCTCAAAAAGCAGCTGGACTGAAGCTCAAAAAGCAGAAGTGTTTCCATATTCATAAAGGATGTACATACCTCCAAACTGGTAACCCAACAGAATGCGTCAGAGATTCTTCAGGTGCAGCTAACATTAGATAAGACAGTGATTCAGGTCATAGTTTGCTAGAGGACCCCAACCATGTCCCAAGACTCACACTCCACATTCCTAAGCACCTTGGAGAATATTAGGGTCCAACCTAACACTCTCACACTGGGTGACTTCAACTACCCCTCCATTAACTGGGAAAACTATTCATGTACCAATACACTTGACCATTTCCTGGAATTCATTAATTCCAATGCCCTGTACCAGCTCATACTTGCCCCCACTAGAGGTAGCAACATCCTTGACCTGGTCATTACTAACATGGGCGACCGTTGCTCTACACCAATAGTCAGCTCCTTCCTAGTTAGATCTGACAACAAACTAATCACCTTGGAAATCCACCCCTCCACCCAACCCCCCCCTGCAAAGGTAACCACCATGAAAAAATTCTTCAAAGCTAACTTTAGGCTCCAAAAAACAGAGGTGGCTAACTACACGGTAGCCATGCAAATGGAGAATAGTTGCATGACTGCAGAATCATACACCAATGCACTATACGAACATGTACACAAATGCATGGATCTCGCCATACCCAATAGATCCAAGACACTCTCCTCCAAAAAAGGAAGCCAATCTGGTGGTCCCCTGCCATAAACAAACTCTACAACAGAAGGAGGAAACTGATATGGAATAAGGTAAAGTCCCAATACTGGAAAAACTCCCTTATCAGCTTAAACAAAATGTTGAGATCCCTCATCAAATCCTCTAAAGCTAGCTATGAAAACAAAATTGCAGCAGATAGTAAACCACAGCGCCTTCAATAGTTATGTAAAGAATCTTCATGGCAATACCCAGATTTGTTCTGAGCTACTGTACAATGTTACACCCTATACTGAGCCAACAGATATTGTCAATATACTGGCCGACAGATTCAGTGCCAACTTTACCCCTCTCTCCCCCCCAAAGTACCAATCACAACACCAGTACATTGCCAGGCACCCAGTACTACTGCTGTACAGCTTAAAACAGCACTGTCCAAGGCCAAGAATACAGCTTCTCTGGGACCTGACAATATCCCCTGGCTGTGTTCTACATGAACTACAGAGTGAACTAGCACCTCACCTGTGTGCCCTGATCAATCATAGCCCTATCTCAGGCTTTTTCCCTACCAAATGGTGCACTGCTATAGTCATCCCTCTCCAAAAAGGAGGAGTGAATATAGACCCTGGGAATTATCACCCCATTAGCCTGACAAGTCTGATATGCAAAGCTATGGAACGCATCATCATGGACCTAATAAACAATGATATAGGGAATCTCCAAACTCTGGATCCCACACAATTTGGTATTGTGAAGGGTAGACCATGCCTGCTCAACCTGCTTGACTTCTTTAAGTCAGTCAGCAGAGCTTTGGATGAAGTCAAGGTGGTTCATACAGCCTGCCTTGATCTGGCCAAGGCCTTTGATACCATTCCCCATTCAGGAATCATAGAAAAACTCACTAACCTAGGCATCAACCCCTATATCACTAGGCAGGTTGAAAACTGGCTCACAGATATAACCCACAGTGTGAAAGTACCTGACTCCAAGTCAGACTGCCAACCAGTTATGAGTGGAGTCCCACAGGGTTCGGTCCTGGGTCTTCTCCTGTTTGGTATCTACTTCTCTGAATGCCAGGGCAACACAAAGGAACTCTGGCTGACAAGGTTCACAGATGATTGCAAGTTGGGAGCTATTAACTCCCCAAGTGATGTTAACATCCTACAGAAAGCCCTCACTGAGACCAATCACTGGTGTCAGAACCATGGCCTTAAGCTCAATGCCAAAAATGTGTCATCATCCCTTTTGGGAAAAACCCAGTTCCCATGAATTATAACATTGATGGTAGTCCACTAAACACAGTAGGCATTAAAAGAGATCTGGGAACACAGGTTGACAGCAACATCACCTTTGACCACCACATTACCACTGTGGTTAGAAAGTCCTTCTATGTGGCACATGCCATTACAAAGGGTTTTGCATCCAGGAAGAAAGAGGTCATTGTCTCCCTCTACTCTACTCTTCCCTCATTAGGCCAGTCATCAAATAGAATGCCCCATTTGGCATGTACCTCACTAGACATCTGCAGAAGCTGGAGAGACTGCAAAAGTACCTCACAAAGAGGATCCCAGGCCTTAAACACTTGTCCTATATAGACAGACTCAAAAAAACTCCAACTATTCTCTGTCTCATTTCGCCTACTTAGAGGCAATTTCTGCTTGCCTGACAAAGCAATCTCTAACCCAGCTCTGTCAGAAATGCTACATCTAAGAAAATCCCAATCTCTCCACACAACAGGCTCCAGAGACCTCAACCTCATTACCACAATCAACAGAATATGTTGGAGGGACAGGTTCATAACCCAAAGACTGCCCATGCTATGGAATCGACTTCCCATGCATGTCAAACAGAGCACCTTACTGACCCTCTTCAAGAAAAATCTTGACGAGTGGATGGGAAAAAAATAATTCACCCCTGAGATCACTTCATTAGCTCTACTAGACAGAGGCACTGGGAACTAAGGTCGGGTGGCACAATGCCAGAGTAATTCTATGGGCTAAACTTGTAAAGACAGCACGGCCATTAGCCTAGTACACACCTATATATATATATATATATATATATATATATATATATATATATATATATACATACACACACACACACACACACACACATATATATATATATATATATATATATATATATATATATATATACACACACACACATATATATATATATATATATATATATTATATATATAAACTTAAGAAACTTTTGCTATTTTGGAAGGAACATAGATAGTAGGCTATTCTCAGTGTTTTGGTCAGTCTTTTATTCATTTAAATCACATTTTGAGTGTTTTCATTTGTTGTAAAGTTTTCAGTCAAACTTCATCAGAAAATGGCATAAAATGAACCTAGGCTTATTATTTAACTGATGTGGTGAGCAAAGCCTAGGTTCATCTTATATAATTTTCTAATGAAGTTCGACTGAAAACTTTATAATGAATGAACATGCTGAAAATGTGATTTAAATGAATAAAAGACTGATCAAAACACCAAGAATAGCCTAGTGTCTATGTTCCTTTCAAAAATAGCAAAAGTTTCCTAAGTTTTTAAATAGTTGTTTATACTTTTGTGCCAGTGGCATTACAAAAATATATCTATATCTACCTATCTATCTATCTGTCTATCTATCTATCTATCTATCTATGAGAGCCCTTCATTTATTGGAACTTTCGAATGTTCAAAACTCATATGGCCAACACCATATGAGCAAATGTTTGAAAAGTCAACAAATGATAGCGGAGATACCGCTACAGTGCGGGCCTGGGAGATTCCCCTTTCCTGCACTGTAGTACGATCTTGGAGTGAGAATATTTAAGTAGCAGGGGGTGTGGGGGGCTTCCCCCCCTGCATAACACAGTTTTACTGTGTTTACAGGTAGGTAAATGGTGCTATTTCAGGATGTCAGTCTTTCGGAATGTCGATCATATGGTGTCGGCCATATGAAAGTCGGCATTCTGAACAGTCAACATTCTGAAGTAGACCTATACATGTATATAAATATACACACACACACACACACACACACACACACACACACACACACACACACACACACACACACACACACACACGCACTCACATGAATATATGTATACACACACACACACATATATACATATACGTATACATATACATACACATATACATATGCATGCACGCATACATAGACATTCACACAACAAAGGAGGGAGGTTATGTGCAAGACATTACCTTTTATCACATAACATTCCAATATATAAGAAAATATTGGATAATCTACCTACAGCAAAGAATATCAAAACATTTTGTCTATTTGTCCCTAAGATTTTAATTTTCTTGTCTGTCTTCCAGACATTTCTTCCTGCATGTATCCTTAGGGAAGCAACTTTCCAGTCCTTATTGGTACATATTAGAATGACTCAAAAGTTTTCTGTCCTTCAGGTAGAAAAATTCTTATGCTTGCCAGAAATATCAAATGATCTTTAATACCAGACTTTATCAGGACTTTTAAAAAGTAATGCATGTTTTCCTCTTATCTATTACAATGCACAAATAATCATTGTCAAACCCAATATTTTTATCTCCTATTTTTATAGGAGTACTGGACCAAACTGTATTTAGTACTAAATATTTGTCTTTGTGAGAAATAAACTTGACAGTCACGGATCACGTGTTGATCTTGAAAGACAGTTTAGATCTGTAAGCTCTTTCAATCCACAAAGCAAGAGATTCTGGCAGATTTAAAGTTTTTTGGTAACTAAGATATTAAAAAGTTTGCAATAATGTTGCCTTTGTGCTTTTGGTATATGTAAATTCTGATGTCATTTCTTTTTGACTATTTTTAAGGTTATCCAGTTTATTAAAGAGCTTGCTGTTTTGAGAATAAAGTCATTGTGATTATCTCCTTCAGTTAATCTGATATCCATATCAGTTATTGCTTCTATACTTGATATCTGAAGTTTCTGGTTAAATGTTTTATTAATTAGAACAATTTGTTTTACAGTCTTCTTTCATTGTATCTGTTTCATTATCTAGTTTATCCATTTTTTTAAACAATTTTTATTGAATTTTTATAAACAAAACAAAGAATTCTGTGCATTTAAACAAATTGAATAAAACAAAACTATATACAACACAACTATTTACAATGCCCATAACATACAAACATTTGCAATGCATAAGTTATATTTTATCTAATAAATTCTTTAGTTTTATCCATGATAATTTCTTATGAGTTACTTTTGTTGATCTTAAATCAAGGGTAAACAGTTCTCTTTTACATACAGTTTTGGCCAGTAAAATAAACTCAGAAAAAGAGAGGATGTTTCTACTTTTCCAGTTTGATGCTATAATTTTCCTTGTGATTGTAAGAAGAGACCAGAGAAGATGCACCTGTGTCTTTGAAATATGTACTGGTATCGGTGCATTAAATAATATCAAAGAATCTGAGATGTCACATTTGTGAGACCACAAAGCCTTTGAAAAGGACTTAAATTCCTGCCAAAAGGTTGCAAACATTTTACATTCAAGAAACATATGTGCTCAGTCAGCACATAAAGTTTCTTCACATCTCCAACATTTATGAGTACTAGTATATGAGATCAATGCCAATTTATGAGGCGTAATGTAGCTCCTATGGATAAACTTCCAAGTAGAAATTTTCCAGAAAGGAGATGAGGTTGTGTTAACTGATTTCAATGTCAAGGCACTGTCAGAGTCTGGAAATTTAGCTTTATTTAATTTTTCAATATAGCTCCGTAAAGAATCTTCTGGTATTTGTAAGTCTGCATTTAGTGTTATGTAAATCCTACATAATGAAAAGCCTATGCTGTGGTTAGTCATATTCAGTTCACAGAAAAGAGAGATTACTTTTGGATATAATGAAACATCAAGCACTTGACTTGATTTGAGCTAGTTTAGTAGATGTTCTCTAAAAATCTGGATATTTAATCAGTTATTTTGATTAGAATATACCTAGCCTTAAGACTATTTGTGTCATATATATCCTTGCTACCAATGAATTGGTGCCAATATATTAGACCATTTTCCTTCATCACCATTAATTTCCCTCTATTAAATGAATCTAAACATTTTCTTGTCAATGCTACTGGAAATATTAAGAATAAGAGATGTCTTGTCTTATAGTTACTGTTCATTATCTTTTTAAAGTTGCTTAATATGTAGCTTAGACAATGAGGGTATATTTTGATTCTATTTTCTTTAAAAATTATGTCTTTTACAACCAAAAAACATATTATTATATGTAAATAAGTCATTATTTATTGTCTCATCAAGGTTAGAAAGCAATATAGTTTCATGCAATTTCTTCTAGTTTGATGTATATTTGTTACTTAACCACTGGCTCATTATATTAAGTGTAGCTGCTTCAGCATAAAGTTCTAGATTCATAAATGCAATATCTCCCTTATCCCATTCCATACAATGCCAATCATATCTTATTCTTGGTTTCTGTGGATGTCATAAAAATTTAAACAGAAGTGAGTTGAGTTGTTTTATTAATTTTTTGGAGGTCCAGCTATTATAGTCTGAAATAGGAATACAAATTTTGGTAAAATGCACATTTTTATTAAGAATAATTTTTCTTCAATAGAGAAAAACATTTTCCCCACTTGCTTAAATGTTCCTTAACAACAGTTATCAGGTTATTACAATTCAAATGTATAATGTCTTTCCAATTTGTTTTTATTTGCACACCTAGATATTTGAAGGTGTCATTTTTCCAGTTAAAATTACTGTGGTTTTCTAATATGGTGCTGATATTTTCATTTAACAGTATAGTTTTCATTTTGGTAGTATTAAATTTTAAGCCTGAGATTTCTTCAAAATTCTTTAGAGATTTTATAATATGGTGTATTGAATAAACTATATTCCCAATAGTTAACAGAATGTCATCTGCGAAAAGTTGTATTTTACAAGAGTGACAAGAATTAATATCAAAGCTAACAATATTAGTGTCGTTTCTGATGTAGTTGGCTAAAGGTTCCACTGCTAATTAATAGCAGTGAAAGTGGGCAGCCTTGTTTGGTTCCTTTTAATATTTTGATTTGGGTGGACAAGAAAGCCACAACTTTGATGCAAGACATCAAATTTTCATATAGGTTGTTTATTAATTTTATAAAATCAGGCAACAAATTAAATGATTCTAGTACTTTATATAAATAAGGCCAAGTAATAGAGTCAAAAGCTTTGTCCAGATCTAAACTAATGATGGTTAATTCTTTCTTTTTCTTGTTCGCTAGATCTATTAAAGATAGAATTTTGATGACAATGTCTTGAACTTTCCTGTTCGATATGAAGTTTGTTTGATCTTCTACTATTAATTTTGGCATGAATTGGTTTAATCTTTTAACGAGAATTAAGGTGAAAATGTTATAATCAATGTTCAATAGAGATATAGGGCGATATGATGCTACTAGTTTGGGATCTTTGTCCAGCTTTAAAATGGGAGAGATTATGGCATATTTCCAAGAGGGGAAGCGATTTCCATACTTTCTAAATTCCTCAAAAGCTGCTACTAGAATTTTTAGAGTTTTATCAGGAAGAAGTTTCTAAAATTCACCAATAATACCGTCTATTCCTGGAGCCTTATTGATTTTAATGTTTTTAATATTTTCCTTAACTTCTATTAGTGAAATTGGTTTCATCAATTTTATGTTTTGTTCATTGGTTGCTTTCTTATTAACATTTTCAACCAGAAACTTTTTTTTATTGTGTTGTTAGAATCTGAATTAGCATTGTTTAATGCATCATGATGAGATCTAAACATTTCTAAGATTTCCTTTAAGTCTCTCATTTGCCTATGTTTGTTCCTTGTGTTGTCAGTAAGTTCTTTTATAGGTTCATAGGTTCATAGGTAGGTACTAGGCTATCTGCCCAAGGGCATTTATAAGCCTAGCCAGAGTGTGTCAGCTTCCGCCTCCCCACTGATTAATTAACTGAGCCTCTGTCAAGAAGAGCCAATGACGTGATCCCAGGGGTGTATTTTCTATTACCCATCCACTTGTCAAGGTTTCTTTTGAAGAGTGTTAGTGAGGGGCTCTGCCTAATGTAGTTAGGAATTTTGTTCCAAAGCATGGGGAGTCTCTGTAACAGGAATCTATCCCTCCAGCATGTTCTATTTATTGTTGCGGTGAGGTTTAACTCACTAGAGCGAGTGGCTCGCAGTGACTTGGATTTCTTTAGGTAGAGCATGTCCATCAATTCTGAGTTGGACATGGCTTTGTAAGTCAGGCAGAGATCACCTCTGAGTAAGCAATATGCCTCTAAGTACATCTGGAGTTTTTCCAGTCGGGCTGCATAGGACATATGTTTGAGACCAGTAATCCTCTTGGTGAAGTACTTTTGTGGTCTTTCCAGCTGTTGGAAGTGTCTTGTGAGGTACATCCCAAATGGGGCATTGTACTCTATGATGGGTCTGATGAGTGACGAGTATAGCGGCACTATAACCTCTTTATTTCTAAATGTGAACCCTTTATTAATTAGATGGGGTACATAGAAGGATTTCCATACTACTTTTGCAATATGATTGTCAAAGGAGAGATTACTATTTACCTGGGTTCCCAGATCTCTTATTACCTCTTCTGTATTAAGGGGGCTGCCACCTATGTGGTAATTAATAGGTGTTTTGTTTTTCCCAAATGGGATGACTATGCATTTTTTGGCATTTAGCTTGAGACCATGACTTTGATACCATGTGTCCGTCTCAGTAAGGCCCTTTTGAAGAATGTCCATGTCAGCCGGACTGTCAATTATGGCTCCCAGTTTGCAGTCATCGACGGACTTGGTTAGCCATAGTCCTCCTGTGTTTGCCTGTACTTCTGAGAAGTATATGCTGAACAGTAGGGGTCCCAGGACCAAGCCTTGTGGGACACCACTTGTGACAGGTTTAGAGTCAGACCTGGAGCCTGCTATTCTTACCGTGTGAGTTCTGTCTGTAGGCCAGTTGGCAACCCATCCTGTGACGTAGGGGTTCATGTTAAGGCTGGTGAGTTTTTCTATAATTCTCAAGTGGGGAATGGTGTCAAAATCCTTGGCGAGGTCAGTGTAGGCTGTGTGAACTACCTTCCCCTCATCTATGGCCTTGGTGACTATCTCATAGAAATCAACCAGGTTTAGCAGGCATGGTCTGCCCTTAACAAAGCCGAACTGGGTCGGGTCAAGTGTATGGAGGTTCCCAATGTCTTTTTTAATAAGTTCCATGATGATGCACTCCATAGCCTTATATGGCTTGTTTTAGCTGAATTTTTTGATTTGACTGCCAATCTATGCTGATTTTTTGGATTTGCAGAGTATGCTTGTAGATTAAGCCCCTCTAGATTTATAGCCACTTTATGATTCAAGATTTCTACATACTTTGCATTTAATGTTTTTAGTTTAGAGTTTGTATTTATATCTTTGCTATTTAAATTCTTTTTTAGTGCATCAATTTTTATTTGTAATGTTATTAGCTTGTCATCCCATTGTTCCTTTTTGTTTAAGTACCAGTTTTTTATTTTACCATAAAGATATGATTTTAACGAATCCCAAACAATAGTCTTAGAAGTCTCATTATTGTCAGCAATAGCAGGAAATGACTTAGTTTAATTTAAGAACCAGTCTTTAAACCCATTGAGTTTCACAATATAAGCAGGTAATCTTTGCCAAGCTATCAGATCTTTAGGACTGATGTTAACCTTGAAAAAAAAGAGCATTGTGATGTGACAAAGGGCAAGAACTAATTAAAATGTCATGAGTTTTAGAAATTAGACTATTATAAATTAATACTTTGTCAATAGCTGTCTGTGTTCCATATCTATATGAGTAGTGCATGTAGTTTAATGATTCTGGTTCTTGTATATCATATATGTCTCTGAGATTTAAAGAATTAATCATTTTTTTTAGTTTTTTTAGCTGGAGCAGACAATTTGGAGTTATCATTTTTTGATGGTATCCTTTATAGTAAGAATACAATTAAAATCTCTAGCATAAACTATGTCTCCTTTGGCTTTAATAGATATTAATTCTAAATATTTATGAGCAGTTCCTGCACCGATACCACTAAAGTGATGTATCTTTTATTCAACTCTAGCACTACTAAACCCATAGCATTCTTCTCTGAAAAAGTGTCTACTATTTTGAGTATTGGTAAAGATTTGTTCCACAGTATCATAGTGCCTATTCTCTTAGCCTGAAAATGAGATTCCACAAGTGTTGTGTAACCATTAAAAATATATTCTAAGTCCTTTTTAATAAAGTGTGTTTCTTGTAGAAATGCTATGTCTATTTTATTCATTTTCAAATATTTTGATAGACTTCCTCTTTTTATGGGACTGTTAAGGCCATTAATATTTAAGGATAAACATTTATATGTATGTATTTTTAAAGAAACAATTATCATTCATAAAGTTTGTTATGGGTTTGAATTTTAAACAAAACATATCTAATGAAACAAGTATAACTATACACAATCCTAAACATGGAAAACTAGATTCCTGGTTGGATGAATGCGTCATCCGAACCACCATCTTCATACCCTAAGACTCTCGTTAATATCCATCAAGTGCTTCTACCATCATTTAAATACTTATACAGATTAAATATGAAAATAAACCTTTTAATGATATAAAATATGATTTGATTCACAAAAGCTAATATCATGCAATAAAAATGTAGCATAGCTCCATACAGCATATATGAAAATGAAATATATTAAATTCTAACAAACAATAGAACTTTATGTTGATTAATCTGACTGAAGTCACTAATTATGATATCTCAATTCCTAATAAAAATAAAGTATAAAGAAACAAAGAACATAAATAATGACAATAATAGTTTATCATGAAACTAAATCTATTATTTACATTTACAAAAATTATTTGTATTTGTCATAAAGTAAGTGTAAAATAAAGTGTCTGATACTATATCTAAAACTCTCCTCCTTCTCTTCTCGTCTTCCCCTTCTTCTGTACAATATTAAGGTATCTAATTTATGTTATTGTATAGTCCTGCATTTTATTGATCCTAAAGAGCTTTAAGAATATCTCATTAAATTTCCCATCTCACATCCCTCTTCCCCTCCCCCTTCTCACTCAAAATTATCTTAATCTACTGCTCTAGATGTTTAGATAAGGATTATATGTACCTAAATATGCCATTTAATATATCAGTAGATGTAATAATTAATTATAGTCAAACATAACTTCCAGTAAAGATTAATCTCATATTGGCTATCAGAGAACATCTATTAACTTATATACTTTGCGGCATAAAAGTATATAAGAGGTGTTTGGCTTATCATGCTTGATCAGCATCTAGTATGCTTAGTGTGATTTGTTTTATACATTCCAGTCATTATAGCTGTACATACAACTAGTTAGTAATGAAATATACTTGCCCTTACAACAGAATTATAAATTTCTACCTACATTTGTATGCAAATCTTTAAAATATTGCATAAATATGGGAGATACAGTACCATTCATGTATAAAATATTTGCATAAACCATATCCTCTATTAAAGCAAGGTACCTTAGATATGTAACTATGTTTCTTATACTCCTTGAAAAAAAAATGGGGAGATAGTTTCTCATGTATTAACTACTCAAAACCTGCCTAAACTCTAGCAAATCAAATCCTATTCAGAAACTAACCTTCAAAACTCTGAGTACTGTACGATGCATTTGATATCTATAGAAGCTTTCTTATTAAATTAGTAGTGCAGTTAACATAATGTGTGGCAAGTTATGCATGCATTGTGAAGAAATAGGCAGGTAAATATAATGATGTAGCATTAAGAGTATAACTGTGAATAAGTCATATTACTGGCAATATAAAAACAAGGTAGACAAAAAACAAAAGCCAGCAACTGTGAGCTGTGTAACTAATTTTAATTAGTTAATAAAAATAAAAAAAACACAAGAATGAACAGACCGGTTTCGGCTATGGTATTAACCTAACCTTCATCAGTGTAAGTTTGCAGAAACATCTTGAAGTTCATATATACGTTTGAAAATAATTAATCACAGAATTTCACTGGTGAGCTCATGAATATGCATGAATATACCAAATCATAATTAAGACCAGGCTGGGATAGTTCCCCCTAATTTCACAATCCATTTTTTTCTCTTTTGCATTTAATTTGCTGTGCCATCCAGATTTATTGGATCTGTCACCTACTATTTTATCAATGATGGTGAAATGAAACTTTGCTGTGGTATGTTTGAGAGTATGTTTATATAGGGCATTGCTCATTCTCTTGCATTTGACATCACTAAGGTGTTCAGAAATACGTATATAAATATAAAAACAACTTCATATCAGAAACTGTGTTAAAGAGAAAATACTATGCATAATTTGTTGATTCATTTCTCTCATGACATATGAAGCGCATTCCTGAGAACTAAATGCTATGAGGTTAATATAAGCCAGTGTTTCTGTGATTAAACAGGAAGCTGATTATTTAAATGCAAGAACATCATTAAAATAATAGAATACAGCTTCTTTTTAAATTATAAGCTGTAATTTACAGTTTTTAGAGTCTAAATATGCTGAAATCTTCTTAAAAATGGCTATACAGCACTGAGACACCATTTTCCTTTGTTGCAGATGTCAAACAGTGTGAGACACATGTTTAAAGGTCATCTAGCTCAGTCTTTCAGTTCCCATGCTCATACAGTGTCCTCAGGGCTTGGGGAAGCTGTAAAAATGCTCGAGGAAGGAATCTAGTGAAACTTTTTAACTTTATGGTGCCAATACAAGTCTCAAGGTTAGTAAAGTATGCAATTTGAAGAAAATGCCTTTTTAACAGGTGCTTGCATGTTAAAAGCCGAAATTTAGTGCATTTAAAAGAAAAAAAAAAGAAATTAAGTAGGTGTTACAGTAAATGTGTTCCCCAGCATAAATCATCACCCCTATCAATGTAACCTCATTAAACATACTCTAAATAAATAATTACATAGTTTTTATTGGTGCCTCACAGTTAGACGTTGCCCGTTCGATTCTCAGTTAGAGCGTCTTCTGTGTGGCGACATGCGTGAATGGGCATTCCTTCGTTGAAGGTTGTGTGTTAAGCCCGGCAAGCCAGCATGTAAAAATCTACAGCCAATCATTAGCGTACCGGAGTTCCGCTGTGGCGACCCCTAACCGGGAAAAGCCAAAAGACACAAAATAAGAGTAATAAGCACACCTAATTGACTGCAATCAACTGCTGTTAATACAAACAAAGGAATCTTCCTAGCTACATTTCTCCTATATGACACACATCCCCCATTTCCCTTCCAAATGGAATAATTGTCGAGGTAATGTTAATACTATATTTCCCTTCTGAAAACATGTTACTAAGCCATACAAAGGGATGTTCTTTAAGTGTGCATTAGCTATATATATAAAAAAGTCTTGTTAAAACATACTATGCTTTTCCTGCAAGGGCTAAGGTCACTATCAACAAACTTAGTATTAGATGCTTGATCAACTCTATATAAGAAACATTACTAAGACAGAAACTGAAAGAGAAAAATGAGTAGAGAGAGAAAAGGAAAGAAGAACAAATAGTGAAGCACAAATATGAGGAAGAAGAACAAAGGAAAACAATAAAATATGCTATTTTTTAAAGTGTAATAAAGATTTTGCCTTGTAATATATTTGCTGGTTTCTTATGTTTTAAAATAAATACGTCCATTGCAAACAGTAAAGGGAAAGATAAGTTACCTTACTTCCCTTTAAGTTTCTTAGTAGTTTTATCACTTATTATTTTTTGATTAGTAGCTTGTCTTTTTAAACTTGGTAAAGAGAGGTCCATGTCTTCTAGTTTATCTTCTAGAGTGTTTCTTCTGACAAAATCAGTAGCTTCTTCTAGATTGTTAAAGATTTTCTGCCCATCTGGTAAGGTAATCCTTATTCTAGCTGGGAAAAGGATCTGAGCTTTTATGTTAGCTTTTTTAAGGTCTTTGATTAGTGGAATACATGCTTTCCTTTTTGTTATAGTGGTAGATGTATAAGCATTGCAAATCCAATGTTCCTTCCATTGTCTTGGATGGGGTTCCCTGCCAAAGCAGCTCTCAGAATTAAATCTTTATCCTGAGTAGATAAAATTTTGACAATAATAGATCTCACTGAGGATTAATTTTTTTGAGAAAGATGGATTAGATAGAGACCTGTGAGCTCTCTCAATTTCAAATGACAGGGGCTCAGAAAGGTTTAATACCTTATGTAGCCAGTTGTTCAAAAAAATAATCATGTTGTTACCGTCAGTCTTTTCAGGGACCCCATAAATTCTAATGTTGTTTCTTCTTGATCTTGATTCCAGGTCCTCTATTTTTTCTGTTAAAGAATTATTTTGCTTCAGAAGAAATTTAATTTGAGTATCATTCTCCATTTCTCTTCCATCTAATTTGTTGACAGATTCCTCTATGCTGGCAATTTGGTCTGAATGTTTTGTGATTATTTCTTTCAAATTTTCAATTTGTTTCCTGCTTTCTTTCTTCATGTTTTCCATTATGTGTTCCAAGTTGTCCATTTTTGTTGAGAGGTCTTGAATACTACTAATTATAATTTGGAGTTCTTTTTTTCATTAGAGAATCTTGAACTGAAGATTTTGAATGGCTCATGGCTTTAGCAATCTGTATACAGCTATAGAAGTTCTGATAGTAAATTGTGAGGAAAATTCAATAAAAGTTTGAATTCTTTCTTAGTAGATAATCCACAATAGTATAAGGAATAGTTATGATGTGAAATCTTCAAAGTTTTTTAAATAAAATTATAAACATCCTGTCAGAAACCTTACTTCACAGGCAGAGCAACAAGAAAGTGCTGTTCTCACTCTGGCATCATGGCCACGCCCCCCAGTTTATCCATTTTCAGAGAAGTCCTGAATATTGTTAAAACTACACTGACTGACAGTTTTTGAGAGACTGATTTTGAATGTCTCATCTGAAAGAAACAATTATAATCCTGTGTATTATTTGACAGGAAAATTATGAAAACAAATCACCTTTTTAAAGAAACTTCAAGGTAGGATACTTCTGAGCATTTCTTCCAAAATTGAGGCTTATTCAGTTTTTCATAGAAAAATTCTGTCAGAAATGAAATATAGGGAGTAGAGGAAAAATTCCATTCTACTTGAAGTTCACCAACTTGGGCTGAATATACCCTTTTATGATAGTAAGTTGATAGTATAGATTTAAAGGGTTCTATTCTGCAATTAGCTTTTGAACCAAAGGATGGTGCTATCTTCAAAGTTATTATATATATATTTTTTTGTAATTTATTGAGTGTAAGGCAATGCTTAACTATTTTAAAGGCTCAAGTTATGTTTACAAGTTATGCTCCTATAAATAGTACATTTTGTTGGACATAAGGTTGTTACAATACTAAATGAGTTTCTGAAACTGTGCTATTGATCACAAAGTAGGCCATAATTGTTTATGTATTTAAATATTTGCTGCTATAATATTTTTTTCAAAAATGTATACAGTAGGGCAAAGCTTTGAGATGGACCTATAATCTCTGTGCAGAGAGGATGAGTAGAATTTTTGGTGAAAAATAATGGCAGAGTGTTTGAAAGTTAGTGCCACAAAAAACAGCTTAAAAGTATGAGTAGGAACTTTTGCTATGTTTTCAGATAATAGTTTTAGAAAAGTTTTAGAAAAGAAGTAAAATGTAATGCAGTCACATCCTTAACCATAATGTCAGATACATTACCTGTCTTTTCTGAATCTTAAATCAGATATCTACTAAAGTTATTAAAGTTTTACTCACTGGCATTGCATTAAGTTACAATTCTATTTTGCAGGGTGTTAACATACATATACGTCCTTATCACAAATAATTTTAGATGCAATTAGAATTAAATGCAAGTGAGGGTGAAATTATTTTGTCAAGATCATTACAATTGCTCCTGTAGCTTAATGAAAATTAACTGCAACATCTTTCAGGTTTATCTTTGTTGTAAGCAACTTTAAATTCATTAATGTATCTATAAGGCTCATGAAAGTCAACACCATATTTTAAACCTCCTGTGGATCACTACTGAAAGTTCTGCTTGACAAATGGAAAAAAAAAACTGAATTGAATTCAATAGGTAATAGTTGACTGTTTCTTCTGCCTCTTTCAATGTTCTCTTGACTGTGTGATGAGTACCATGGCACCTGGTATTGTTGTGACTGATCTCCATGAAGAAATCCTCTCTTCACTGACATCATTGCTACTTGATCCACTATTTGTTGTAGGCCTTAATGAAAACCTCCTTTGTTGTTTTTATGACAATGTATTGAATTAGTGGGATCCCTGAACTATGCTTTACCATGCTGCAGAATGAAAATAAATAAATAAATAAAAATTTTGTATGAATTTTTGTTCAGATATTTTTTAAAAGAACACATGAAGATGTATCAGATTTTTCTGAGTGTGCAGTAGCTCTTAGCACATTTTATCTGTCATGAATCTCTTATGTTTCTAGCACCTCAGCCCTACTTCGTGTTTGTCTATATATACCATAATTTGTTTAAAAATTGCCCTGTCAAAGCCTATAATATTGACAATGCATACTCATAAACAAAAGTTGTTTATGAAAAAAGTGGACTGTAGACATTTTATAAATAAGTGACACATTAATTACAAGGCACTATTTCCTGAAACATAAATATGAAATCTGCAAAATACCATTTAATTAATAATTTCTCAGGCAAGCAAAGAAATCTAACAGGCATAGTCTAGAAATTTGGAAGAACAATTGTATCAGAAGGGCTGTGCCAGATTTGTTTCTGCTATTGTGCATTAAGAAACTACATGTGATGAGCATGACGATCAGCTCCAGAGATGAAGCTCTCAATACAGGTAACAGCAGCATTATACCTGGGGCTATAGAATTGCTGGCTTTGAAAAAATGCATTATAGTTGCAGGGCTGTCATGGTGTTTCAGGCAATAACACTAAACAGAAGGAATCAGACTGGAGATTCAGTCATTTTATTTGAAAGAGAAAAGAAATAGCATACAAATATATAAGAAAAGCAAGGAACTTTCAACATTCTGTAGTCCTAATGTTATGAACTCATTAAGCAGAAATAAATCCATAGAAAATCAGGCCTATTACTGCTTTAGAAAATAAGGATAACATTGAAGCAAATTAATAAGCACATTATATTTGGTAAAATCACAGCAAAACCTAATAACCAAGCAACAACACGTTGATGCTTCTTTTCATTGCATCCTCAGTGGCAAGGAATATTAAAAGGAGATATAATGCCATTAGCTATCAATTTCCTTAATAATGAATCAAACAAAAACATTTTTTTTATTTTTGGAATAGTTCACAATTTGCATGGACTTAGAAAAACAAGAAAGACAAATACACCACATCACATTTTTTTTTCATGACATGCCTTCCTTTAGATTAGAGCAGTATGTACCTTTATATCATTAGCAGTGCTCTGCTGTTAAATTAATCAAGAATCTACAGGAATACAGTGCTCTATATTACCGTACTAAATACTAAAGGTTAAGCACATATTTTAACTGTTATTTGGCAGTTCAATAACTGATTCTGACTTATGCATATTTGAAAAACAGAATTATCTGAACATTACTCACTGGACTTCGTGGCTGCCTCATAGCAGGACCCAAGAAGTGAAGATCAGGGAAACTACCTCCACCAAGAGACTTGTAAGCTGTGGAGTACCCAGGGCTCCATGTAGGTCCCACTCCTGTTTGGCATCTAGTTCTAAAAAGTCAAGGCTAACATTGAAGGCCTCTGGTTCCTCAAGTAGGCAAATGACTGTATATTGGGAGTTATTTTAGATTCTCCCCAAGACACCAGCATCTTGCAAGAGGTTTCAAGACAGACAAATGGCTGGTGCCAAAGCCATAGCCTACAATTCAATGCTAAAAAGGCATTATAATGTCCTTTGGGAAACTGTCAACCCAAGTTAATTTTCTCAATTGCTACAACACCCCTAAGAGTCTACCAAGTAGTATGGGATCTGGGAACATACTTATTTGTAAATTTGTCTATGAGATAAATATTATTAATGATAAAAAAAACTTACAAGTAGCAACTTGCACGTTGATTTTACATATACTCTAATCTCATAAAATAATTTTGCAGCTGTAGAGATCATTGGTGAAAAAGATGCATCAGCATAGCCATATGTGAAATAGCAAAGTATTAGTATTTAATTTTATGAGAAAGATAATAAACACACTGATGAATTTTCAGAATAAGAAAATTAAACAAATGCTAGTAACAGGCCACACTTTTTATTAAAATAGGTTAGAATAGTCTCAGATAGCTTAATTATTTGTATACATTTCAATTTGCTAACACAAAAACAGACGCAGAAAAAAGTTTTGCTTGGTTAACTAGCATGCTGAGGAATGTTTTCTGCAGTCATATTTATTATTTTTTAAATAATACCTTTCTGAAAGCTATGGGTGTACAATTGTTAAAAAAAAAAAAGAAAATAAAAGATTTTATACTTAGGTGCATGCTATCACTACAGAATTCTTCAGAATGTATATGGCAAGTTATGTACCTTTTATATATGACTGGCTCATCCAGGTCATAGGTGTGAGGTGAAATAGTGCAGTGTAATTCACCTACAGGGTATCAATTAGCCTGTTAACTTTGCTAACAAATCTAACAATGTCAAGTATGGAGGGATCTGTTCATTAGTAAAACAGGAGTATTATCTGAATTGGAGACAGTAAAGTAACAGCTAGTATTGCACTTGTTAACCTTTTCTTTTTTTTTTTTACTCAAATGATTTTTATTTTGATGAAATAACACAATAATTTAATACATTCATAACATTCAATAACTATTTACAGTATTTACATTCAGCCTGACAAAAAGGATTCAGATAAAAAGATTTGTAGTTAAATAAGTTAATATATATAAACTATGATAGTTAGAAAGAGTTTGGTTCCATCTGCAAGGTATCTATCAAATTCAAAACTTTCCTCCATGGACTATTAATCAATGGCTTCAGAAAAGTTCTTAACTCTTTAGTTTTTTTCTCCATTAGTATGCATTTCTTCACTGATGATAGGAATTCATCCATTGTGGGACCTACATTAGAGTACTATCTTCTAGTTATACATTTTCTGGCTATTGCTGACATTGTCCACAACAAATACAGGTCATCTTACTTCATATTATTACTATTAACAACATTCAATAAAATTAAAAACTTTGTCAAAACAAATATATCAGTATAGATAGGTTGAAGAAATGTGTTAATTACATTCCAATTTGGTTTAAAATTAGTACAGTCATAAAAAAATATGAGACCAGTTAGCATTAATGGACAGATGACATCTCCAACATAACTTGCTGTTTGAAGGGTTCATTTTTGAGTTTCTCAGGTGTCCAAAAGGATTTGTATAGAAATTTCCAATGAAAAATCTTCCAGAATTCTGAGTAAGAAGTTAGTTTAACTGAAAATAAAATGTTTGTTTTATCTTCCATTGATAATGATACTTGAAACCCTTTAGTTAGGTATTGCCAGTAAGAATCTTTAGGAACTGTCTTATAGACAATTAAAGTGTTATACAGATATGATAATTAATTCTTAATATTGATATTATATAGAATTCCAAAAATCCAGTTTATCATTTTTGGTACGGTTTTGAAGGATGAGTTATGTATTATTCTACAAGATCCATAGTGTATGACATGACACTCTGCAGAACCAACCAGTCATTAGGGGATAGGCCATAGGTTGACAATATACTTTGTGTGTTCAAAGCTTGTTGGTTTTCAGTACATTGCGACCAACAAAATAAGTTATTATGTTCCCATAAACCAAAAATCTCTCTATGTGTTTTATCAGGGAAATCCCTTGTAATAGTAAACGGTATTAAAAATCTATGCCACAGTTTTATATCTAAATTTGTGTTAATGAATTTTCTAAACACATCAAAATATTGTTTATTAGTGTCATTTTAGTTAATTGTGTGTACTATACTGTAAATTTAAACTTAAATAGTGCCATATCTTGTTATCTTTGTCAGTTACCTAAGCATTCTTTAATAAATAATTTTCATTCATTAGTATAATGGAGTGTAACTGTTTCCAAATGGAATAGTATCTAGGATTTATCCAATTCATCACTATTTTAATTATAGATGCCTTTATATAAGTTTCAATCTCATGGAATTTTAACCCCCTTATTCCCATTTTCTGATATGATGAAAATATGCCACTCTATTTCTTTTGGGGTACCATAGGAATTTCATCAGAGTTGAAGTGATTTCTTTAAGGATTTTCTTTCCTGGTGGAAGCATAAGGGCTTGTGCTACATATCATATTTTAGGTAACAAAACCATTTTTATCAGTTGTAACCTATCATCAAATGTTATAAACAAATTATTCCATTTGCTTATTAATGTCTTGATTAAGTCTATGGCTTTAGCATAGTTAAGCTGTAAGGTTTCCTCTACATTCTTGCCGAGGACTATTCATAAATAGTCTTGAGTTGAAAATTGGTTTCCAATAATACGATTAACTGGAACCTCTATGTTCTTTTTTTATTTAATAATAAATATTTTGATTTAGATTTGTTGACGGAGAGTCCTGAGATTTTTTTGGAAATTTGTTGTTACTATTTCCACTTCACCTAACACTTCCTTAGAGTGGGGTAAGGTAAGTAAGACATCATCAGCAAACATCATTATTTTAGAAATATATTGATCATATATATTTATACCTCTTATCTTTGGGTTATTACATATTAAAATGGCAAGTATTTCTATGGCCAGACAAATAGGATAGGGGACATGGGACATCCTTGTCTAGTACCTCTAGTGATTTGGATTGCTTTGGAAGTGAAGGGACCTAATTTGACATATGCTAGATGATTTTCATATATTTTCTTTATCATTGTTGTCAAAAAGGGGAGAAAATCAAATAACTGTAAGACTTTAAATAAATAACCCCAATTTAAGGAGTCAAAGACCTTTTGAATATCTAGACCTATTATCAGTGCTTCATGGTTTCTTCTATTGAGGTAATCTATCAGAGTTAATAGTCCTTTAATATTATCTTGTTTATGCTTGTTATGTATGAAACCAGCTTGGTTAATTATTAGCTTAATTATTTTAGATATGAGTATTTTCAATCTATTGACCATAATTGACATAAATAGTTTATAATCATTATTCAACAAAGAAATTGGTCTATATGAGTTGAAAATGATTAAGGTCCTTATTCTCTTTTAATATAGGGGAAAATAGAGAATATCTCCAAGAAGGAGGAATATTTGCTAATGTTTGAACTTCAAGAAAGGTTTTATGTAGGAGAGAGATTACAGAAGAAGGGAACAATGTATACATTTCATTAATTACACCATCTATTCCAGGTGCTTTATTAGACTTACTTCCTTTAATCCCCTCTATAATTTCCTTTTGAGAAATAGGTTTTTGTAGATCTAAATTAAGTTCCTCAGGAATTCTTGTTATGTTGGGAACTATATTCTCTAACTTCTTGCATTCATTTGTACTTATTTTATCTTTATGATGCTCTGCATTATGATAATTAAAAGCCTCCAGAATGTCCCCGATGTCCTAGACTTTTTCCTTTTCCCTTCATGAAAGATACTATCAATGTTATTAATTTTTGACTGTAAGATGCTTAGGAGAGGTAGTATAAACATTTAATTTCAGTTTTTCTATAGCTAAATTAGTTTCATGGGATAATATTTTGTTGTATTTCTTATTTGCTTCTTCTATTTTCTTCTTATTATCTGTAGCAATTACATTTTTATTAGATTTAAGAGATAATTTTTGATTTTGGAGTTGCTGTAACAATGAGTCCCATTCTTTCATTCTATTTTTGTACCAGCTAATGGTTTAACCATATAGATAGGCCTTAAGAGAATCTCAAACCATAATTTTGTTTGCTTCAGGTTTTTAATTAATCTCTAAGAAAAGCTGAAGTTCAGAAGTTATCCAAGATTTAAAGTCTTTAATTTTTGTGATATATGAAGGAATCCTTGAAGTAGTAACTAATTGATTGAATTCCAAGGTTATTGTTAACAAGGAATTATGATCTGAAAAGGGACAAGGTTGTATTAAAAATTCAAGATTTTAGAATGTGCAGCAGGTAAGGGTGATAAAGGGTAATGAGGGAAACGTACTCACAAGCAAGGAGAGTGTGTTGAGCAGATGGAAAGAGCACTTTGAGGGGTTGATGAATGAAGAGAATGAGAGGAAGAGAAGGTTGGATGATGTGCGGATAGTGAATCACGAAGTGCAGTGGATTAGCAAGGAGGAAGTAAGGATAGCTATGAAGAGGATGAAAAACAGAAAGGCTGTTGGTCCCGATGACATACCTGTGGAAGCATGGAGGTATTTAGGTGAAATGGCAGTGGAGTTTTTAACTAGATTGTTTAATGAAATCTTGGAAAGTGAGAGGATGCCTGAGGAATGGAGAAAAAGTGTTTTGGTACCAATTTTTAAGAATAAGGGTGATGTGCAGAGCTGTAGTAACTACAGAGGGATTAAATTGATCAGTCCAGCATGACGTTATGGGAAAGAGTAGTGGAAGCTAGGTTAAGAAGGGACATGATGATTAGTGATCAGCAGTATGGTTTCATGCCAGGAAAGAGCACTACAGATGCGATGTTTGCTCTGAGAGTGTTGATGGAGAAGTACAGAGAAGGTCAGAAGGAGTTGCATTGTGTCTTTGTGGATTTAGAAAAAGCATATGACAGGGTGCCTAGAGAGAAGTTGTGGTATTGCATGAGGAAGTCGGGAGTGTCAGAGAAGTTTGTAAGAGTGGTACAGGATATGTACGAGGGTAGTGTGACAGCGGTGAGGTCTGAGGTGGGAGTGACAGATGCGTTTAAGGTGGAGGTGGGATTACATCAAGGATCAGCTCTGAGCCCTTTCTTATTTGCAATGGTGATGGACAGGTTGACAGACGGGATCAGACAGGAGTCCCCGTGGACTATGATGTTTGCAGATGACACTGTGATCTGTAGTGAGAGCAAAGAACAGGTGGAAGAGACCCTGGAGAGGTGGAGATATGCTCTAGAGAGAAGAGGAATGAAGGTCAGCAGGACTAAGACAGAATATATGTGTGTGAATGAGAGGGAGGATAGAGGAATGGTGAGGGTGCAGGGAGTAGAGGTGGTGAAGGTGAATGAGTTTAAGTACTTGGGATCAACAGTTCAGAGTAATGGTGAGTGTGGAAGAGAGGTGAAGAAGAGAGTACAGGCAGGATAGAGTGGGTGGAGAAGAGTGTCAGGAGTGATTTGTGACAGACGAGTACCAGTAAGAGTGAAAGGGAAGGTCTATAAGAGGGTAGTGAGACCAGCTATGTTATATGGGTTGGAGACAGTGGCATTGACAAAAAGGCAGGAGTCAGAGCTTGACGTGGCAGAGTTGAAGACGTTAAGATTTGCACTGAGTGTGACGAGGATGGACAGGATTAGGAAAAAGTATATTAGAGGGTGAGCACATGTTGGAAGGTTTGGAGACAAAGCCAGAGAGGCAAGATTACATTGGTTTGGACATGTGCTGTGGAGAAATGTAGAGTATATTGGGAAAAAGATGCTAAGGATGAAGCTGCCAGGTAACAGGAAAAGAGGAAGGCCTAAGATAAGGTTTATGGATGTGGTGAGAGAGGACCTGCAGGTGGTTGGTGTGACAGATCAAGATGCAGAGGACAGGAAGAAATGGAAACAGTTGATCTGCTGTGGTGACCCCTAACGGGAGCAGCCGAAAGAAGAAGAAGAAGAAGAATCAAGATCTTGTGAGATATAAATTTTATCAATTCTAGTTTGGGTGCCATGTCTATAGTCCTTGTGTGAGAATAGTAAAGAATTTGGTCTCAAAGCATTAAAGGTATCCTTTAATTTAAACATTTCTGTCCATTTTTAACTGTTTAGGTGAGGACAATAGTCTATGAGATTTCCTATTGGTAGTTTCTGTAATATCTGTGATACAATTGAAATCACCTCCTAGTATAATATTACCTTTAGAAGTAGTTGTAATAAAGTCTAAGTGTTTCTTAGCTAGTCCAATCCCCATACCCGGGAACCAGTGTAAATTAACCAGGGTCCAAATTCTATTATTAAACTTAAGTACAACTAAGGCCATAAGTCCATCATTACTATATCTATGTAAATGATTTGGGGATTAAAGAAAGTCTATTTCCATAGAATTGTTACTCCTCTGGTCTTATTTTTATAAGAAGATTGACCAAGTATTGTGTATTCCTTAGGGTCCCACATACATGTGTCATTTATTTTAAAGTGTGTCTCTTGGAGAAAAACTACTTGAGCTTCCTTTAGTTTAAGTTACCTTAGTAGGTTGGCTCTCTTATATGGGTTGTTTAAGCCATTAGTATTTAAGGATATCAAAGTTAAATCCATATCAGATTTCTTTAAAGATAAATAATAAAGGAACTTGTATTAATAGAATCCTGTATACATAATACTCTTCCTGAATAGGCAATAGAATATCAACTGCTGTATTTCTATTTATTTATTTATTTATTAATTTATTTTACATTTGTTAACCGGGAGAGTCCGACTGGATACATGTCCATTTTCAGCGGAGGCCCGGGGAGAAAAGCTCCAAGTACATAACAGACATATGAACATTGTTAATGCAAAAAAGGAAGATAGTTGAGTTCTAAATACAATATAAAGATACATCACATCTTGGGAAAAAAAAACAACAGCAGCATATAAAAAAAAACATAGGTCAGTTACAAAGGCGCCTTGTTAAAAAGCGGTTAAGGATAGTGAGGTAAGAGATGGGTAAATTATAGTGGTTAATCAGGTTTGGAACAGGGACATTGACAGAGAGTATTGAGATAGGGTTTAAGCTTTTTGAATTGTAGGAGTGAGGGTTCTGAGTTGAGCATGGTCGGTAGGGAGTTTCACATTTTACCTACAAAGTTTGAGAATAGAGAATCCCAGCAGAATTATTGGCTTTGGTAGTTTGAGCTAATATCTTATTGGAGGAGCATAAAGATTGCAGGTTAATATAGGGGTGAATGATGTTTTCAGAGCTGGTGTTTTCTCTGGGTGATACAGTATCTGGTGAGCCGTTTTGAGTTGGTTGAAATGGAGTTGGCTGGAAAACTCTAACCACCCTAGTTGCTTCAAGTTAGTGCAGTGGTGCATTCTAAAGGTGGAATTTGTGGCAAATCTAGCTATGTGATTGTAACAAGAAGCAAGTTTGTTAAGGGTTGTCTTGTTTAGGTTTGTAAAGGGGGATGCATAGAAAAGAGTTGATAGTAGGTGTGTGCTGGCAATTGTAATTTTAGCATGAGGAGTGAGAACGTGTTTTACTTTATAGAGAGCCAAGCTTTTTATTGACGGTTTTGATGGTAAGATTGAAATGGGTGTCAAATTTAAGGGAGTTATCAATGGTAACACCTAATAGCTTTGTGTGAGCTTCTGGTGATATAGTGATTCCATTGGAGGATGAAATAGAGATGGTGGGGGGAAGAGTCTTGTTAGTGGGTGAGAAAGTAAGTAGTTTTGTTTTGTTGGGGTTGAGAACTAGTTGTCGACTTGAGAACCATTTTTCTATTAGGTTGAAGGTGTCTTGGGTTGAAGCAGTGAGGTCTGCCAGGTTGGAGGCAGTGCTGATGATAGTCGAATCATCTGCATATTGAATGCATGTGGCATGGGGGGTGATTGTGGGCATGAAAGATAAAAGTAAAACAATTGTGTCAGGCATTTCAAAACTAAAAAAAAAAAAACAGTTAAATAACAAAAAAATAGCATATTTCACTCTGATATAAACTTTATTACACCCTATACATGGAATGAGCTACATTCCTAGTCTAGCAAACTAAATCTGCTAGACTACCTATCCCAACCATCCACCTTTGTTGGTTTGAGTCCATGAAAACAAAGTAAAAAATGGAGAATATATTCTAAATGAAGAGAAAAATAGTAGTGATAAACAACTAATCAGATATCAATTTCAGTTAGGTTTTAGAGGTGAGTTACATACACTGTTATTACAAACATTAAACATTTATACAGTAATTATTCACTAAGGAAGCAAGAGACATATTAGGATATATATAATCTGAATTTAGTGCTTAATAGACTAAGGAAACATTAGCTTTATTAGCAATCTAAAGGATTACCCAAATTACCTAAACATGTCATCTGTATTAGTTCTAATAAAAACTTCAAAATGGCAGAACAAATCAAAGAATCATTTAGCATTTGTATTTACTTACCCTCTGAATAAATCTTATCATGACAAACTCTCACTAAATAAAAACTTCTTGAGAATTGGGTGTTAGCACATAGTGAGTGTGTGTTATTCCCAAAAGATGTTAACATTGATTTTTAGAAATATTCCATAAGACATATTTGTCCTTAATTAACTCCTTAACCTTTGGAATAGCAGATGTTTAAATAACTGAATAAAATCAATAATAATGAACTGGCATCAGTTAAAATGACAAAAACTAGTAAAAAAACATTATTTATATAAAACTTACTATGGATAACAGGTCATAAAAGTGAATGACTCAAAGACAAAATTAAGTTAGAGATAGCTGTAAATATCTACCATAGTAATAGGGTAATACTGAAACTCATAAATTTGTTGTGGCATCACAAGTGATAGATCTTACTGAACTCTTTCCCTGTCATAAAGTGCTAATATACTAAAAGACATGACTTTATAATAACTGAAAACATGACATCTGAAATATAAATAATATCTAGGATACAATAAGGAAATCAACATATTAAATGCACAGTAATTATAATTCAATCAAAATTATTCATACATATATTTGCTGGGATTTAGTATGGTGTTTGAGTATCCTTACAGTTATTACCATTAGTCATAAGCATTTCCTGTAAATGTATAAGCCTGTACTAAACACTTGCTAACTGCATAAGAAAGTTATTTATAAAGATCTATTTATAAAAAAACTCCAGTATATTCCCTAGAAATAGTGGCTATAATTAACTGTTTACAAGAAAAAATAACATTTCTGTATATATTTGATCACAAAATATAGTCACTATTATAAAAGGGAACCATCAATATGTTTGCAGACAGTGTAGCTCATAATTCTTGTAAAAGAAGCCTACTATGCTATATTAACCAATTAGAGACTTGACATTCACAGTTAGGCTTGCATATAGACATTAGATGTAATGTAATCTGATCTGCATGCATAGAATGCATGATGTCATGAGCTAAGTAAGAAAGCTTCACTTCTTAGATTTCAACCTGACATTTTCCCACCCAGCACTCTACACATTACAGTTTCCTGACCTCACTTTAACTGTGTCACAAAGTCTGCGTATTTACAGTAACAGATACAAAGTTTAGCTGTCAGTTGCTTCTAAGCCACTGGGGATGCACAAGCCAGTGCATTTCTTTGTGCCGGTCCCAAGCCTGGATAAACGGGGAGGGTTGCATCAGGAAGGGCATCCGGAGTAAAACTTGGCCAAATTATTCATGCGGACACCAGTAAATATTTACATACCGGATCGGTCGAGGCCCAGGTTAACAACGACCGCCACCAGTACTGTTAGCCAACAGGGTGCTGGTGGAATTGCGCTACTGTTGGCCAGAGGAGAGGGGGTGGAAGGCATGGTCAAAGGCAGGAAGAGAGGAGAAAGGCTAGGATTGTGGTAGTGAGGGTTGGAACTTTGAATGTTGGCAGTATGACTGGTATAGGGAGGGAGCTAGCTGATATGATGGACAGAAAGAAGGTTGGTATATTGTGTGTGCAAAAGACCAGATGGAAGGGGAGTAAGGCTAGGTGTATCGGAGGTGGGTTCAAATTGTTTTATCATGGTGTAGATGGGAGGAGAAATGGCATGAGAGTTATCCTGAAGGAACAGTATACTAAGAGTGTTTTGGAAGTCAAAAGAGTGTTGGATAGAGTGATGGTTATGAAGCTGGAAATCGATGGTGGAATGATGAATGTTGTTAGTGCATATGCTCCAGAAGTTGGGTGTGTGATGGATGAGAAAGAAAAATTTTTGAGTGAGTTGGATGAAGTCGTGATGACTGTACCTAAGGGTCAGAGAGTGGTGATTAGAGCAGATTTCAATGGGCATGTTGGTGAAGGGAACAGAGGGGATGAAGAAGTGATGGGTAGGTATGGTGTTAAACAAAGGAATGCAGAAGGTCAGATGGTAGTGGATTTTGCGGAAAGGATGGACATGGCTGTGGTGAATACATATTTTAACAAGAGGGAGGAGCATAGGGTGACATACAAGAGTGGAGGAAGATGCACACAGGTGGATTATATCTTATTTAGGAGGGCCAGTTTGAATAAGATTGGAGACTGTAAAGTGGTGGCTGGGGAAAGTGTAGTTAGGCAGCATATGGTGGTGGTTTGTAAGATGACGTTGGTGATCAAGAAGAGGTGGAGGAGTGTGAGGGCAGCACCAAGGATCAAATGGTGGAAATTGAAAAAGGGTAATTGTGAGGTGGAATTCAGGGAAGAGTTAAGACAGGCACTGGGTGGCAGTGAAAAGTTACCAAATAGCTGGGTAACTACAGCAGAGCTAGTAAGGGAGATGGCTATAAAGGTTCTTGGTATGACATCTGGACAGAGGAAGGATGACAAGGAGACATGGTGGTGGAATGAGGAAGTAGAGGAGAATATACAGAGAAAGAGGTTGGCAAAGAAGAAGTGGGATTGTCAGAGAGATGAAGAAAGTAGACAATAGTATAAGGAAATGAGGTGCATGGCAAAGAGAGAGGTGGTGAAGGCTAAGGATAAGGCATATGAAGAGTTGTATGAAAGTTTGGACACTAAGGAGGGAGAAAAGGACCTGTACCAATTGGCTAGACAGAGGGACCAAGCTAAGAAAGATGTGCAGCAGTTAATGGTGATAAAGGATAATGAGGGAAACATACTTACAAGTGAGGAGAGTGTGTTGAGGAGATGGAAAGAGTACTTTAAGGGTTTGATGAATGAAGAGAATGAGAGGGAGAGAAGGTTGGATGATGTGGGGATAGTGAATCATGAAGTGCAATGAATTAGCAAGGAGGAAGTAAGGATAGCTATGAAGAGGATGAAGAATGGAAAGGCTGTTGGTCCAGATGACATACCTGTGGAAGCATAGAGGTGTTTAGGTGAAATGGCAGTGGAGTTTTTAACCAGATTGTTTAATGAAATTTTGGAAAGTGAGAGGATGCCTGAGGAATAGAGAAAAAAGTGTTTTGATACCAATTTTTAAGAATAAGGATGATATGCAGAGCTATGGTAACTACAGAGGGATTAAACTGAACAGTCCCAGCATGAAGTTATGGGAAAGAGTAGTGGAAGCTAGGTTAAGAAGGGATGTGACGATTAGTGATCAGCAGTATGGTTTCATGCCGGGAAAGAGCACTACAGATGTGATGTTTTCTCTTAGAGTGTTGATAGAGAAGTACAGAGAAGGTCAAAAGAAGTTGCATTGTGTTTTTTTAGACTTAGAGAAAGCATATGACAGGGTGCCTAGAGAGGAGTTGTGGTATTGTATGAGGAAGTCAGGAGTGTCAGAGAAGTATGTAAGAGTGGTACAGGATATGTATGAGGGTAGTGTGACAGCGGTGAGGTCTGCGGTGGGAGTGACGGATGTGTTTAAGGTGAAGGCGGGATTACATCAAGGATCAGCTCTGAGCCCTTTCTTATTTGCAATGGTGATGGACAGGTTGACTGACGAGATCAGACAAGAGTCCCCGTGGACTATGATGTTTGCAGATGACATTGTGATCTGTAGTGAGAGTAGGGAACAGGTGGAGGAGACCCTGGAGACATGGATATATGCTCTAGAGAGAAGAGGAATGAAGGTCAGCAGGACTAAGACAGAATATATGTGTGTGAATGAGAGGGAGGATAGAGGAATGGTGAGGATTCAAGGAGTAGACGTGGAAAGGGTGGATGAGTTTAAATACTTGGGATCAATAGGTCAGAGTAATGGTGAGTGTGGAAGAGAGGTGAAGAAGACAGTACAGGCAGGATGGAGTGGGTGGAGAAAAGTGTCAGGAGTGATTTGTGACAGATAAGTACCAGTAAGAGTGAAAGGGAAGGTCTACAAAAGGGTAGTGAGATCAGCTGTGTTATATGGGTTGGAGACAGTGGCATTGACAAAAAGGCAGGAGTTAGAGCTGGATGTGGCAGAGTTAAAGATGTTAAGATTTGCATTGGGTGTGGGTGTGATGAGGGTGGACAGGATTAGGAATAAGTATATTAGAGGGTCAGCCCAGGTTGGAAGGTTTGGAGACAAAGCCAGAGAGGTAAGATTACATTGGTTTGGACATGTGCTGAGGAGGGATGCTGAGTTTTTTGGGAAAAAGATGCTAAGGATGAAGCTACCAGGTAACAGGAAAAGAAGAAGGCCTAAGATATGGATGTGGTGAGAGAGGACATGCAGGTGGTTGATGTAACAGAGCAAGATGCAGAGGATAGAAAGAAATGGAAACAGATGATCTGCTGTGGCAACCCCTAACGTGAACAGCTGAAAGATGATGATGAATGCCAATTAGAGAGAAAACAGTACTTTAATATTAAACTCTACAGGAAACATAACTTTTAACCATTTTAAAACCTTGTGCCATAAAACATACAAGCATATAACTGTCAGAAAGACCCAATTTATGTCAGAAGCCAGTAAACAGCTTTTTGTTCACACATGTACCAATATATATTCTGAAATAATCAGAAATTATAAATATTGAAAAAAACTAGTTAATATATACTAAATCACAGATATGCCCTTTTATCCCATGTATCCAAAACAGATTTGATAAATAATCTAAGCAGTGACTTTGCCTGTGTAATAACTCAGAAGAACATTTAGCAGGGCAAATGGCTATATATTATTTAAAATAAAGCATGTCATCTTAAGGTCATAGAAGCAAAGATAGCTTACTGTTCAGTTATATCACTCAATAAACCAGTAATATTATACTAATATACTAAAACAGTTATTTGATTTGTATATGAACAAAAAAAGTATAGAAATGAAAGAGCAAAAAGAGAAAGAAAAGCAATAAGAAAAATATTGTCATGACATACCTTACTTGAAGATTTAGCAAGTATAAAACAAATTAAAGTCCAGTTACAGTAGATGCTTTGAGAGCTTTAGTGGAAACAGTAATCTTTGACTCAGTTTTTTGTTTTTTCTTTTTAACATCAGTCCAAGAAGATTTATCAGTAACTCTCTTCAGAGATGCAGATGCCCATTCCATATCTTCAGGTAAAGAAATAATGTTATTGTTTTTAATAAAGGCAGTGGCTTCCTCTAGGGCATTAAATTATCTCATTTTATTCTGATACAGAATGTTTATTCTGGCAGGAAAGACAAGCTGAGTTTTGATGTTATTCTGCTTTAACAGTTTTATTAATGGCCAAGTTTTTTTTCCTCTGTTCCATAACCGTTTGGACAAGGAGTTGGTCCTAAAATCTGCCTTAAGGAAAAGTCCATTAAAATTTAATCAAAACCCAATTAGGTTTGATAATGACTATTCTACCAGGGTGTTAACCTTTTCAAATAATAAGTCACAAAACAAAAGGGAACATTGACGAGTTAAGAGCTGAGCACTACTAGTGTTAACAAAAGAGCAATTAAAGCACAGCATCTAAATCATGACTTTTCAAAGGCTTTAATTTAATATAGTTTAAGAAGTATATAACTGTACACAGAAATATGTTTTACAGACCCTTTTAATTCATGAAATGTTGGGGATAAGATATGTGAACAGTGAGAGATTTCCATATCTTTGAGTATGCAGATGAAACTCTGACTGAGCAGAGAGAACTTGGTAATAGTTGAGCTCATTATAAGTCAGTAATGTGCCTTGGGATTAGACGTTGCCCGTTCAATTCTCAGTTAGAGCGTCTTCTATGTGGCGACATGCATGAACGGGTATTCCTTCGTTGAAGGTTGTGCGTTAGGCCCGGCAAGCCAGCACGTAAAACTCTACTGCCAATCATTAGCGGACCGGAGTTCCGCTGTGGCGACCCCTAACCAGGAAAAGCCGAAAGACACAAACAAAAATGTGCCTTGGGATTGCATTTCTTTCCTAGCAATGGAAAGCAACTGTAGTGGATATGTATGTAATGTACAGAAGCTATTATTAATATGGAGTGGACATGAAACAGAGATGAATTGCCCAATGTGTCACAGAAGTATTTGGATTTTGGTGATGAGCATATGATTTTAGGTTCATAGGTAGGTACTAGGCTATCTACCCGAGGGCATTTATAAGCCTAGCCAGAGTGTGTCAGCTTTCACTGCCCCATTGCTTAATTAACTGATTCTCTGTCAAGCAGAGCCAATGAAGTGATCCCAGGGGTTTATTTTCTGTTACCCATCCACTCATCAAGGTTTGTCTTGAAGAGTGTTAGTGAGGGGCTCTGCCTGATGTAATTTGGAATGTTGTTCCAAAGCACGGGGAGTCTCTGTGACAGGAATCTATCCCTCCAGCATGTTCTATTTATTGTTGTGGTGAGATTTATCTCACTAAATCATTTTGCAGGCCTCTTTGCTTAAGCAAATATGAGGTGTGTTTATGTTTTATGAAAACTTGTTATTTCATCTATGTAATAGAAGATTCAGGTGTTGAGAGTCTGGTTCTTTAATGTTGATCTAGATAGAGTGTTTTCATTTTTGACTGAACAATTGCAAACTTTTGTTTACATGACATTGATAGTATTTAAACTGAGTGATTTGTGCTATGGGAATGTTGGATGGGAAGACAGAATCAGTCATGGAACTTAATGGATTCAGTGCCTCAAAGTTTCCCAGGAGTATACTTCTGACTTTTTCTATTTCTGTGATAATGGTTAAACTCACATCTGTGAACCTGTCTGTAACTGTGGCCATATATTACATAAGAGCTTTTACCTGTGTTGCTGACACTCTGCCAGATGCAGCCAGTGACATTATCTGCCTAAAGACCATGAGCCTAGGAGGGTATTAAGGGTGTGATAGGATTAATGAAGAAGTAGAACAGCATAGGTCTGTAAAATGTACCCCGGAGACCTACGCTGTGGTAATATCTGAAGACATATAGGAGCTTTTAGGTAGCCCTTGAACCATAAAATGTGACTTATTACTGATACTGAAAAACAGATGAATTTAGACTAGTTTGAGTTGTAACACAGAATCAGTGAATGTAACTAAGTCAGTAAATACAGAAACCATTAGTTTAGTATTATGTATGTTACTGAAGATACTGTCAGTGAAGGATAGGTAACAGTAGATGTACTGTCCATTGCAGAGGCCATATTGACTACAGGCTAGTAGATTGTTGTATTCCTGGCATTCCTAGATTTGAAAGTCATGCTCCTGTTTAATATCATAGAGAATGGGGAAAGCATTGTGATCAAATAACAGTGACAGGGAGGACGAATTAAGGCCCTTCAGCAGATTGATGATTACTGCTGATTTACACAGACCTGAAAGGCACTTCTTGGGAATGTGATGCTTGTAATGTGCAGAAACATAAGGAAAAGCAATGCATTACAGACAAGAATGAACCTGAGATAGAGGCCGTAAAAACATGGTCAACTGTGAAGTTGTATGGTGCACACCCCCCTGGTAATTGTAGAGATTTGTATGGAGTGAACATGGATGGAGGGGATGCTGGAAGAGTATGGAATCTTTATGCTGAGGAGAAGGGTAGTATTTGAGAAATAGTGAGATAGTCCTAAACTGACAAAGTGGTTGACCTCTACTGATATATTACTGCCATCCTTTATAGAGCTGTCTTAGGTAGGTGTGGGTATGGTTGCTGATGCACCATGTCATTATTTAAGCTCATTCCAAAGTAGTCTGAAGATATTTCAAAAACAAATTAATTTATTTTACTTGTACATTTTTCTACAATTGCTTACTATAATTTCTGATAGTGATATCCTGAGTGTTTTGACTATTGCATTCTTCATTGGCATTCAAAATATTTTCTCTTATTTTTGTTATGGAAAATTTTAGTTTAAAGCTAAACCAAGAGTTGAGAGAAATTTTATTGCATTTCTCTTTAAGGAGTACTATTTTTTAGCAGTAGAGTACAATATTAAGTATGTACTGAAGGATAACACTGGTGCCATTTTGGACAGAGACAGATGACCAGTTTATTGACAAGCTTATTCAAGAGCAGAGACTCATATTTTATGAAATACATGTGTCACTTGTCTTGTTTTACCATTGAAGATAAACAGGCAGGGTAGTTTGTTTATATGCTTTGTCACACACAAGCACATAAGGATGGATAGCAGCTGTACAAAAATAAACAAAACTGATTAACTGACACAGACGTACATGCTTACATCTCAACAGCTCACTAAAATGGCAGTCAGGCTCGCACGTGCGCAGTATTTATAGACTTGTGCAAGCCTCTAGAAAGATTCTTAAAGGTATACATACATATTGCTCTACACCCTCCTTCTGTAATGAACTGCCCACAATATAATGACATTTAAAAAAAAAAACATGCAATGGTACAGAGAATAAGAAACAAACACAACATTCATGTCCTTATCTACAAGTTGCCATGTATCTGGAACATGGGCTGGGAATACAACCTGATCTAGTAATATAGCAATCAGAATTGGGTTTAGCAACAGGGACAGTCATAGGTGAACAAGTTGCATCAAGAGTTTCGGGATTCTTCTCAGGAACAGAAATATTCACTGAAATGTCCTGGAACTGGAACATTGCATAACTCACTTTGAAATATAGAGTCTTGCAATACAGGCTCAGACACCAGGATTAAATGTTTCTGATTGTGTCTAAATTCTGCTCCTTGCAATTCCACAATGTATGACCTGGGCTCTGGACATGCATTTTTCATGACACCAATCTGATCAAAACCTTTGGACGTCTGCATCCTCACTATCTCCTCTTCTCATAATGAATGGAGTGGTTTGCTAGTCTTATGATAATAGGACTTCTGGGATAAGCGCTTCTTTAACAGATTAGCTTTCACTGATCTGTTGTTCTTGATACATGGAACCAATAATGAGCTACTAATTGTTTGTCTTGACAGAAGTCTCTGTGCAGGTGAACCAAGATGTTTATCATAAGGAACACTTCTGAGATTCAAGAGATTCAAGAAAGCATTGCTTTTGTCTTGTTTTGACTTCTCTAGTAATTGTTTCCCACTTTGAACTGCACGTTCTGCCAAACCATTTGACTGCAGGTACCCAGAGCTACCCGTGACATGAGTAAAGTCCCACTCATCAGCTAGTCTTTTGAACTGCTGGCTTGTAAACTGTGTACCATTGTCAGAAATAACTTTGTGCAGGCTACCATGGGCTACAAAATGACACTTCATCTTAGTAATGACAGTACTCTACTCTATATTAGGAAGTAGTTCAATCTCAAATCAATTTGAATAAGACTGTACTAACACCAAGTAATGTTGACCACTCCATTCAAAAATGTCTGTAGCTACTTTTGACCAAGATAGTTCAGGAATCTGGTTTAGCTGAAATGGTTCTTTTGTTGATGTGGCTTAGTACTATTACATACAGAACAAGATGAAAGAACTCTCTCAATATCCTGTGACATTGGAGGCCAAAGTACTAGTGCTTTCACCCTTCTTTTGGTAGAATCAGTTCCTGGATGGCCAAGATGCAAGATAGTAATATACTCTTGTTGCAAGGATTTTGGAACAATCACTTTTGGACCTTTCATGATGATACCATTGTCAAAACAAAATCTCATCTCTGTAAGGAAAATAAGGTTGCACTTCCAATAGTAAGCAAGATTGTTTTGACGGCCATCCCGGACTGATAAAGTGGTTGAGAAGTATCGTATCAGAGGCGTATGACTTCTAAGCTCATCAAGACATGTGGAAGAAAAATTTCTCACTTCCATAACTTCAAAATCAGGTTTCTCATTTTCATGCTGTTCAGTAGTATTTCTGGGCTATCTGGATAATAAATCAGAAAGATAAAGAACATTGCCTTTAGTGTAGATAAGATTGAAATTATACTTTTGCAATTTCAACATCAGGTATTGCAATCTGGCTAGAGCTGTATACATAGGGTTTCTAAAAATAGTGACTAGAGGTTGGTGATCCATTTCAATTTGAATTGGGCCACAAACACAGTCATGGAACTCTGAACATGCAAACACAATTGCCAATAATTTGTTTTCTATCTGCACATACTGTATTCAGTTTGGGTTAGAGTTCTGGATGCATAGGCTACTGGTCCACCTCCTGAAGAATGACTGCACAAGACCAAACTTCGAAACATCACAAGAAAGAGTAACTGGTTTTTGAACATCATAGCATCTAAGAGTTGGTGTACTGGCAATTCTCTTGTTTCAGGACATCAAATTTACTTATTTATTCATTTTATTTTACATTTGTTGACCGGGGGTATCTGTCTGAGTTCAAGCCCTTTTTCAGCAGATGTCTGGGGAGAAAAGCTCCAAAATGTAAAAACATTAACATAACAATAGAGGCATATCAAGAAGTTACACATCGTATACAGTACTTGCAAAACTATACAATGCTATAAAAAAGGATAATAACAATTAAAGTATAGTAAATAAAATGTTGTAGTTTAAAAATGCTCTTTGGTGTTGTTCTAACCATGACCAGGATATATCTTTGTGTGTGAGCTCTCTAAGCAGTGTGAAAGTTGGCTCAAGTCTGGAATGAAATGCTTATATAGTTGACCATGCCAAAAAAATGTTATAGGGCTTGAACATTGTCTGGAGGCAGCATCTCGAGAATTGCTGTTTGCTTGGAAGGATCTGTATGTAAGCCTTAACTGGTAAACAAATTACCAAGATAAGTAACTTCTCGTAACCTTAACTTACACTTCTGAGGATTTAGCTTAAGATTCACTTCATGTGCTCTTTCCAGAACTTTCTTGAGGTTTCTGTCATGTTCTGCTTCACTATTACCTCCTACTAGAATATTATCTACTATAATAGCACACGCATGCCCAGAAAAAATTTGCTCCATTGCACGCTAGAACACTTCACTGGCAGAATTTATCCCAAATGGCATTCTCAAAAATCTGTACCTGCCAAAAGAACTACTGAAGGTCATTAGCAATGAAGATTTCTTGTCAAGCAAAATTTGCCAAGATGAACTGCTCGCATCTAAGACAGAAAAAACAGTGGCATTTGGCATGAGAGGAGTGACTTCCTTCACTGTACACATTGGATGATGAGGTCTTTTCAGTGCTTTCTTCAAATCTTGTGGATCAATACATATTCTGATATCATCTGAGCTTTTCTTATGAGCTACCACCATGGAAGATACACATTCAGTTGGTTCTTCAACTGGACAAATTACACCTTGCTGCACCATATTATCTAACTCAGCCTTGACTATGTTCTGCAAAGGTACTGGAACTTTCCAGGCTGGCCTGACAACTGGACTGACCTCTGGGTCTAACTTCATTGAGTACACAGCTGGGAGTTTGTCTAGTTTGTCTTTGAAAAGATCAGCATAGGTAGAAAAAATAGATTGGGCAAAATTAGAGCAGTGGTCTTTTAAGCTAACATGGTGGACTTCCTTATTAAATGAAACTAGTCCCATTTTCAAGCTGCCTCTGAGGCCTAATAATGACTGTACATGCCTTTTGACCACATACAATTGCAAATCATAGCTGTTCCCAGCAGAGAAACATAAAAGCACTACTGAACCTTCAGTTTGAATTTCTTCACCTACATAAGCAACAAGCTTCACATACTTGGCCAAATCAAGCTTCTCACCAGCACATACTCTACCAAATCTTCCTGCTGACATAACATTGCACTTTGAAGCTGTGTCAACTTTGATATCTGTGGGTTTCCCATTTATCTGAACAGTACAAAATATTTCATTCTTTGCCCATAAATCTATTGCGTTGACTGTTTTATTAAGCACTAACACACCATCAACATAAAAAGTAGAGTTGCAGCTTTCTAATTGATCAACTTGACTCTTTGACTGTTCTCTTGTAATAAAAGAATGCCCCTTATTTGATTTACAAAACCTTTTGAAATAATTCCGCTTATTGCATTTGTTGTACTGCTGACCAAAAGCTAAGCACTTTTCTCTTTTGGGCACATGATTTGCATCACAATTAAAACAGTTGACTATGAAACAGGGTAGAGGCACATGCTTTGAGTTTGCTGACTCACTCTTATGTTGCACTGAGACTGTGCTATTTCCAGAATGCACCTTGGAACTTGCTAGAAAGCTACAGGGTTTCCCAGTGACTGCTGCAAGGCTTGCAGTTGCTGCCACGTGCTTAGGCCTGTTTTTTTAACCATGTGCTGCATACTATCAATATTAGCACTAGAAGACACTGAAAGTATGCATTTATCATTTGTAAGCATATTTGTGTGCATTTCTGCAAGTTCATCACCTCTCAATGGCCTTATTCAAAGTTAAATCACTGTCACAAAGCAAAATCTTTCTCACAGCATCACCTTTATTACCCCACATAAGTCTGTCTTTTATCAATTTATCTGTTAAATCACCAAATATACACATTAGCTTTGTTTCTGAAGTCAATTATATAAGGTGCAAAAGTTTCCAGGCTTTTGATCCCTTGTTTAAAATAAGTACTTTTCTACTGTAATATTCATTTGAGGGTTACACATTTTTCTAAATGTATGTTTTAATCACTCTGGATCTTCCCTTGACTCAGCCAGTAGTACAATTATATGAGTTTTTTCCCCATCCCTACAAACACAGCAAGTGCATACATAAATGAACACTCTCTTTTTACAACTTCTGAACGAGAAAAATTAAGCAGACTAAATGCATTTGTATGGTCAACTTTACCAGAAAATGCAGTATGTATAAAAATATCATACTCTTGCTGAAACACTCTCAAATTCTCTGCAATATTATTATCAAAGACAAGTGAAGCTGGTTTTCAAAATCCTTCAGCCATGCCAACAAAGTATGTTTAAACATACTGTAAAAACAGTCCTTGTAATTATGTATGAACATGCATGGACAGCCAGTACTAGTAATAACATTCAAATGCACAATAAACTCTTCAAAATACTGTACTTTGCAAAATATGCTTTGAAATGGCTGTAGTTTGTGAAATAACTGTACTGTAATACTGCACAAAATTGCTAACACAACGTACACTTTGGATATCTTAAACAGCTTTAATTAATACAAAAAAGTATGTGCTATGAGCTGCTTTTATTAATTTTTATGTGATTCAGACTTTATTTCAAACATTTTTTGTAGTTATTTCATTATTTTTTCAATATGTGACATTTTGGGGCATTTTGTTTACTTAGAAATTTGTTTAGAGCATTCTGAGTGCTCTGTTTTGCATTTTGCGAATAAGAAATCATTTCAGTAAGCTTTGATACCTGAAATATATTTCTGACCCATTTTTGTGAATTAAACTTGCTGTAGGGATGATCCACTCTTGTATATTCTTCCACCTTTAACTGAGTGCCTTCTCGGTCCGAAATCTGGATTTCTGGATCTCATTCTGACATCATGTCGCTCATCTTGTTTTACCATTGAAGGTGAACAGGCAGGCAGGTTCATTTATATGCTTTATTACACAGAAGCAATCAGTATGGATAGCAGCAGTACAAAATATAAATGGACTGGTTAACTGACAGATTACACAGACATACATGCTTACGTCTCAATAGCTTACTACAAAATGGCAGTCAGGCTTGCACAGGCTCAGTATTTATAGACTTGTGCAAGCCCCTAGAAAGCTTCTTAAAGGTATATATACATATTGATGTACAACATGTTTTGTGATTACTATTTCAGACAGCCAGTAGGTTGAGGATAATAAGTTGGTACTTATAAAAATGTGAATGTCCATAACATGTAGAGATATTTGGACTTGTGAAAGAATACTAATGGGTATAATTTATCAGCCATTCTAAGACAGTACGGTTTTCAGTTAATGGACTGACACAGGTTCAGATCTCTCTGCATGTTCAGCAGAGTATTTCCTGTTCAGGCTCATATTAATGTATTGTAAGACATAGCTGGGGAAAGAAGGATAGCTAGCAAATGAAGTGGCTCTTTGATAGTAGTAATTATAGGCTCCAGTAAATAAGTGGTGCTGGCTATTTATGTTTTATAAACTGCATTTAATAATTATGTTTACTGTTTTTATTGTTTTATTTTTTTGTATTGTCTGAATAGGTAGGAAAGTGCAGCATAATCTTGCTTTAGGTGAGAGATTATGATAAAAGAACTTCCTATAATGCCATATATTTAGGGTTATTATCTGACAACCTGAGGAACATATGATTATTTTACAAATAAATATATTGTTTGCATTAGAAGCAGAAAACCTCCTCCATTGTTTTTATTTTATTTATTTTTTTTTTTGCTTTGTTTTTCTCAGACAAGATCATGCTTTTGCAGTACAAGAAGTGACATTTGCTGGTGAACTGGAATATTATTTTAAAAAGATTTATTATGTGTGTTGATCCATTATTTAGTTAAACTGAGTCTGCTCATACCTCTGGATACATAAGAGTGCAATATTTTAAACCCACACATAGGTGAAGGAATGTTTGGACAAGAGTTTGAGAGGATTTCATCAACTGGATGATAATTGTGTAGAGAGATTTTATTATTTTTTGTATTGCTTAATTCATTTGTTGCTCAAGTGAACTCACAATGGGACAGCATCTTTTGCAGGCTAACCCATTAGCATTGTCTATGTGTCTTGCTTAGATTTTGACAACAGGCAAATTGGGTGACATCACTAACAGCTCATACACCTAATATTCATATGTAAACAACTAGATATGCAAGAAGGAGTGAGTTGTGGATATCTGAAAGAAACTATGGTAAGTTCAATAGTATATAACTTCAGATCAAGGTATGAAGCATTAATTGTCTATGATGCCTGTTTTCAGTTTGGCTGGCCAATAAAAGATATCCCTGATTCCTGTACTGGGAAGGGCTAGTTATTACATTGTTGACAGTTTTAAAAACATTCTGTTACAGAATTGCTTTAAGAATTTATTTTGCGAAAATATACAAGATCAAGAGGAGTAAAGAGAGACTTTTTCTATCTGTTGGCAGTTTAGTTGAGTACTGATAGATAGATAGATAGATAGATAGATAGATAGATAGATAGATAGATTAACAGAGAGATAGACATATACAAATAGTTAGAAAGACAGGTAACTAGAGAGCTCAATCTTACTTATTATTAAAAAGGGGGTGGTGTAGCTGTAATGTATAAAGAGACTCTTAATATTCACATTCTAAACGTATCAGCCTCCCTAACTGACAAAGAAGAACTAATCTATACCAACCTAAAAGTAAACCAAGACAAGACCATTAACATAATAGGATGCTACTTCCCACCTGGCAACAATATCCCTCCACTAGAAAACCTCCTCAGTTGGGTAAATCATCACCTTCCACAAGAAACCATAATATTAGGTGATTTTAATATAGACTGGCTATCCTATTCCAAACACCATCCAATCCACCATCTAAATCTTCATGTTTTTTCCAACTTATCCAGACACCCACCAGAATAAATAAGAATTCCAACAAGCATTCTACTCTTGACTGGATATTAGTCAGCAAGAGCACCCAATCATACACAGATGGCTGCCTACCAGATAGCCTCAGTGATCATACCCCAATTTTCCTACTCAAAAAACACATATATCAGGCTAAACTCATTACCTATCAGCAAATACATAATATAGTAAACTTTAACCCTGACAACTTCATCTCAGCCCTAAAAAACTGCAACTGGACTTCACTAAAATACCTCAACCTTGATGATGCTGTCCAATTTTTCAATACCACCTTCCATAAAGTCCTAAACACCCATGTGCCCACAAGATTTACTAGAGTTAAAGCCCAGTCCTCCCCATGGCTACAACAAGCCACTAGATCAGAAATGAAAATCCGAGATAGAGCCTGGAATCACTGGTGCAAGACAAAAACCCTTCTGATAGACAGAAATTCGGTGAATTACATAACAAAGTCAAAAAAATTAATAAAACAGGACAAAATCCTATATTACCAGTCTGCCCTGAACTCCACCCAAAACAACCCTAAACAATTCTGGTCAACCATCAATGCCATCCTCCACCCAGGAAAAGTAGGAACCCCTCCACCAAACAAAACAAACTCCTCCAAAAACATTGCCACCTCTTTCAACACTAACTTCACACAATCTGGTCTATCACTAGCAAAACAACACAACCCCTCTCCCCTACCCCCTCTAACTATACCTAGTAACCTGACCACTACATTCGCTTTCTCTCCTATCCCTACCTCCAACATAAAAATCTCTTATCGAAACTAAAGCCCACAAAACTAGCAGCTGACAACCTCCCAGCTGAGTACCTTAAAATTGCAGCTGAAGCCCTAGCCTATCCAGTTGCAATCCTGATTAACCGATCTTTATCTGAAAGCTATGTCCCTTCACAATGGAAAATATCCCACATTATCCCCCTCCACAAATGTGGGCCCTCCACAGAATTCACCAACTGCCGGCCCATAGCAGCTGTCTCCTCTATCAAAAATACTTGAGAGATGCATTCACTCTCAGGTTCTAGGTTACCTCCTTGCTAACAACCTCCTATCTAACACACAGCATGGTTTCCGACAATACCACAGCACAACCACTGCATTAATTGCTTTCACTAAAACAATCCTTCAACATAAAAACAATGGTTATTTTAGCTCTGCAACTTTCCTAGACTTACCTAAAGCATTCAACATGGTCTCTCATAAACAACTCATCACTGTCCTCAATACTCTATCCTTCACGCAATCTGTCACAAACTGGTTCCAGAGCTACTTGACTGACCGCCATCAATCCTTTGTTGGCATAATGATATATCCGCCCAACTCCTTGTCTCAATAGGTGTTCCCCAAGGATCCATCCTTGGAACCTTACTCTTCTCCATATTCATTAATAATCTAGCCTCTGCTGCCAAACAAGCCACTCTCATACAGTATGAAGATGATTTCACCATCATCTGCTCAGCCCACTCCCTACCTGAACTTCAAAAGTCCACACAAGAAGCCTTTTCCTCAGTTGAAACTTGGCTTTCAGTTGCGCAGTTAATACTTAACCCAAACAAAGCAAAACTCGTCATCTTCCAACCCACCAAACACAATCTAAACACCCACCAATTTAATATTAAAGTCAATGACAACACCATTATCCCCCCAACAGACCACACCAAACTACTTGGAGTTGAAATTGACAATAACCTCAAGTTTGACATCCACATCTCGTTAACCATAAAAAAGTACACAAAACGTAGGAGCTTTATACAGAAATAAGCAATTCCTCACCAAAACAGCCAAGATTTCAGTTGCAAATAGCCACCTTATCTCCATCCTACTCTATGCCTCTCCAATATTTACCAACCTAAGGCAAAGTGAGTTAGGTAAGCTTGAAGCTTGCTACAACAAAATAGCAAAATTTGCCACTAGCGCAAACTACTGTAGCCACCACTGCACCTCACTTACTGAACTAGGCTGGAGAGAACTCCCTCAACTCCTTCAATGGTACCAACTTTCACTCCCCCACAAACTACTAAATCATCCTCTAAAAGTGCCCTCCCTCCAAAATCTACTCCTTACCTATCATACCACCAAACCACTATGCTCCAGCAACAAAAATCAATTACAGGTAACTAAAACCAGAACTCTACTGGAGAAGCTCTCTTCTCCTACTCCATAGCAAAATTATGGAATACCCTTCCTCACACTATAACATTTATGTCATCTCACACTAACTTCAAAGCTGCTCTAAAATCTCATGTAAAAGAGCACTGGGCACGCCCCTGTAACAAACCTCTCTAACATCTCTACCCCAACCTCTCTAATCCCTTTCTTCCACCCCTCTAACTACCTTGGATTGCAGCCAAATACATTGCTTGTAAACCTATATCTCAGCCATAATCTTAGCCACTGTTATTCAAGGATAATAGCTGCTAGCTCAGCTATTAAAATACTTGTTAGTCTTTATGGCACCGATGATATAAGTGTTGTACCATTTAACTAAATTAATTTCATTTTGAACTATAACTGTTTACTACTATTGTTAAATAAAACCTACCTATACATCTTGTAACTTGTAATTAATTGTTGTTTTTAATTGTTGTTTTTATTGTGGAGCTTTTCTCCCCAGGCCTCCGCTGAAAAAGGACCTGTGTCCAGTCGGATTTTCCCGGTCAACAAATGTAAATAAAAAATATTAAATAAATTATTATGTGCCCTATTTATGTTTTCTTCTTCACAGGAATTTGCCATTTAAAACAATTACTCAAGTTAACACTCTTCAGAAAACTACAGGAGGCTTGAGACAGATAATTTTTTCCCACCAACAACAAAATTGCAAGTGAGATCTAATAGCGAGGGTGGTATTCCTAGTCTGGGATTTCATACCTGTGTAGTGGTTATCCAGGAAAAGCAACATTCCACATATATGGAAATAAATGAAATGTAGGAAATTCATGCTGAATAAGGAAATGTCAAAGTGTTTTGATAAACATGCCTATTTGGAGTAAAAGCATAACATAGCTGAAGATAAGTGTAAACTATATGTTTAGGAGCATGTGAAAGGTGTAGGCTTCATATGATTGTATATACTTGTATATCAAATGCATCTATGCATAGTCATGATTGAAAGACTTTATACAAATGGTGGACTCCAGTTTCTATTATTATTTTATAAAAATACAGGTGTTTATTGTGTTTAGATAGAGGTATCCTTATGTGGACAACCTCTTGTTTTCATTAAAGAATGAAAAGGGGAGATAGGAAATATTGCATTTTTTTATGTAAGAAGGTATTGTGGGTAGGAAGTAGGTAATAGTGTGAAGGAGGAGGATGAAAGAAGCAAGCGGTAATGATCGTGGACAGGGTGGCACCTGTGTTCCTCTTGGACAGATGAAGTCAGTATTAACAACCATAGACCTTTACCAATGTGAACTTCACTAACCTAACTACTGACAATTGCTGAAACTGAGGATAAATATGGCTAGGCTTGTAAATGCTCTAGGGTTTTTGTCTAGTAACCTTCTATGAACCTATGAGCCTATGATGAGGTATCATGCCAACAACAGTCCCCAGTACAAAAGGTCTTAAATGCTTCCATTGCAACATGATGTTGCAGTGGAGTAACCTAATATCAAGGAGGCAGAGGCATGTTGTGGCACAGTATTCGGTACCAACTGGTTCAGTGATTCTTCCCTCTCTCCAGCTAATTCTCAGTTGGATGCAGCCACTTGTCCATGACCTGCTAAACCACCTCCTCAACCAAATGGCAAAGCCCCTGTTCAGTGAGTCTTCCCAGGCTGCCACATGCCAGGGTGCCTGCAGGAGTGGTGCCTTAACCCTGTGATAATGTCCCTGGATGACCAGAGAAGGAATTTTCCCTAACCTGGGAGATACATAGCTGGGTTCTTACTGAGGAATTTGGATCAGTAAAAACAAGCACAGAAATGAGAAAGAAAGAACATACAGAAGGACAAAAGAAAGTGCAATTAAAATACGAAAAGGAGAGAGAAAATGGGGGATACAAAGAAAAAATGCACAAAGTAAATGCATACATAATGTTAGACAGCATTTAATCTATTATTATGAAACAATTTTATTTTTATAAATCTTTATTGAATTAAAACAGAATGTATGGAACGTGTTTATGCATACATGGGAATGATGATATGAGACTTGCTTATGCATACTTAGGAATGTTGATATAGGAAGTGGTTATGCATATTTGGGAAGAATCAGTGTTTTCCTATTTAGCCTTGGAGAGATTTGCATTTTGCACTATTCCATAGTAACATAAATGACTGTATGTATAATATTTACATCTGATATACATGTGTTTGCAGTATTGTACTGAAATCACCCTTTTAAATACTTGTAGTTATATATCTAATAAAAAAGTTTTGGATAGCATACAGCATTTATGCACTAACATATCTTTTGTTTGCAGTACTGAACCAAAAGCACTTTAGAATTTCGTTTAGTATCCTTTATAAATAAATGTAGTTATATACATAGTAGAATCAGTTAAAGACAGAATACTGCATTTACACATTTGACGTATATTTTGGAATTGGGTGCAGCAATGTACTAAAACCATTGCAGGAATTTAGTTAGTAAGTAAACATTATAAATATTTGCAGTTATATATAGTAATGAAATCAGTTAAAGAAAGAATGCTGCAGGCTTTACTTTATTCATACCTACTAGCAACTTCAACTAATCTTTTGAATCTCCTAATGTGTTACGCATGATTAAAACTAATTTCCTCATCTGCCAGACAGCAAAAACAAGACAATTGCTTACTTGTATTTCACTTTTTTTTACTTCACATTTTTGATGTAGCTATTTAATTCTATACATATAATTTCATTTACTACTGGATTTGCTTAGTATATGTTTGTTTAAACATGTTTTAATATCTGAATTCTCATACTATGCCAATATTTATAATAATGCAACCAATAAATAGTATGATTGCATTTTCCTTCATATTGTTACCCTTTTATGTTTGTACACAGCTTGTTTGCTTGAAGGAGGGATGCTGTCTGGAATCTTTTTTATAAACGTTCACTCTAGGTTCTACTTTAAACTGTTATGGTTTGCAGTTTCATTAACAGTCTGTGAATTTTGTTCAGGCAGAGCAGAAGTAGAAGATGTTTGCACTCAGAAAAATGTAGCAATTGAATGAAGTTTCCCTTTCCTTTCAGTTCAGTTTTCATTAACCAATACACAAGTACTGTAGCAGACAGATGCAGTACATATACTTTAGAACAATAATATGTGCTTTGATAATTGTCTCTTCAATAAATGTAGGCATATCTGGGGATTGTTTAAAATGTATACATAAGAAATACAGCTAGTCATCTCTAAGTAAATTATATGCTGTTTATTCACTTTACACTGCAACTTCCACATCCCTCCTGCAACCCTCACTTTGGCTAGAGTGTAGTGCCTGACTGAATTTAGCCATCTTGTATATGCAATTAATATTGTGGAAGAAATTACTGTATTATGTAATTACCATACCAATAAATATTTTCTAGCCCACACAAAAAAAAAAAAAAAAACATTTTTTTAAAAATGTCTGCATGTATTTCAACTACTAATTCAAGTAATATATACCATAAATGAAGTTATGTGAGAATGTGAATATTTATTTTACTTGTGTATAAATACATTCATATATATATATATATATATATATATATATATATATATATATATATATATATAGTTGTAAGTGTACTCATGCAGATGTGCATCTCTAATTTACAGACATATATTTGCATATCTATATATATTTCTTTACTCATACATATACATTTGTATTTACACAGACAAGTATATCACAAGCATTTCATATATTTTTATACTGACAGAGTTCAGTGCAAAGATATGCTTGTGCTCACTTTTGCATTATTATAATAACATTATAGATACACACTGTAATTACACTTATTTATTTTATCAAATACTTTCACTTATACAGCCTTTTTATAGTTTATCTTTTAAACCTACATTTAATATAACCAAAAATAAGTAAATGAATAAATAAATAAATAAATAAATAAATAAATACCACTTACTACAGACTTCTGGCCTTGTAAGCTCTACCCGATCAGCCCTTCCAGCCAGCTGGTTGGGTTTATGTTTCTGTAGATCATTGCACCTGTGATGCTACTGGGGACCAGAGTGAGTGATCCCTGTCATGGATGACAGATGCTCTCCTAACTTCTTCCAGATGTTGATTTTTTTCAATTAATTGTCTCTCACACACACATGGATCTTATCCCGGTATGAATCACTCAGAAGGTAGAACATTATTTTGCTGTCTTTAGCTGACCATCTCAAAGCAAAGCCTCATGCCTTCACAGGTCCTGCTATAATTTGCTAGTACCAGAAAGAAGAAACTATAAGCAGTGCTGTGGATCACAAGTTTAGAACCACTATCTGCAGTATGACATCACCCTAACCAGGCTAAGTTATTTACTGCTGTGCATTGCCTTTGCTACCGTTTTCCTAGTATTATATTTCAATGTTATGTAAACATTACTCATACAATATGAGAGCTGTATTAATTTTTTTTGTTTGTGTGTGTGCGCGCGCCCACTAGGAGTGTATTTTGCTGAAATAAATATTCCTGTGTGTGAGTACCAACATTTAGTAAATTCTGAGCACTTTAAGATGATAAGATGTGCCAGGTGATATGAGAAGGGCAGGGATTATACTTTGTGATTGTGCAAACTCATATACATATGACTCCATTTTTCCTTTTCTAAATATGGTCAGCTAAAAGAATAACTGAGGCTATTCACACATTCCTGTAGCATTTTGGTGATTGCTAAGAGCTTCTACAGTTTCCATCTCTATTTCCAGAATGCTCTTATGATCCCAAAAATGCATTCACTATTAGATAAGACCAAATTACATGCATAAGTAGCCACACACAATCCAGTTTACTATAAGTCATAGAGATAAATATAAAAGGACCTCATTTACATTTAAAAAAGTGTCAGTGACTCCGAACTTATATGAATAAGTTTAACACCACCATATTAACTTGCAAATACTCAACTCAGATGGCAAATTAACATAAAGCAGTTCAAAATTATCTAACATTATTGCATCAAGGTCGAGAAATGCTTGATATGATGGGCATACTACCATGGTTTTATTGAACCCTGCAAAGCTATCATTTTAAATGGAAAATCATTACAGCAGCAGCAGTGGATGTAATTAGTGAACAGTGAGAAAATCATTTGTTTTGGATTCATTTAGTGATTGTGCATTCATAGTAGAAATGCAATGATTTAGTGAAGTATTGAACTGGCAAGGATATTTTGTTGTCTCAACATACACGTGACTTTACTGACAGAGTTCTAATGAAAAATGGAAATATTATGATTACAAGAAAGTTGTAGGGGCTAGGGGAAGAATGAATATGTAAAAAAATTGCTTGCTTTACTGTTTTGAATGTATTCATGTTAGTGCAATCATCACTTCAGCACAACTTTACTTGGTTGAACTGAGACTCTGCATGTATATATAATTATGGGGTTTGTGCCAGCTAACTTTTTTATGAGGATAGCAGACATGCTTTCATTGTTGTGTTGTTTGATTGATGATTACATCAAAACATCTTTGTGTAAGACTATGCCATATTTTTTATATGTAGTAATGATGAAATGTTAAGGATCGAGTCAGAGAAAGGACAGTTTCAGACATGAGGAAAATTGCATCCTCATGATAGCCCTTAGGACTTGTGACAAACATATGATTGGTAAAGGGGGACCAAAACAAGTTGAGAGGCAAAAGCCTGGAATCAAGTTGGAATGGGCATCAATGTGGCTGGTGGATGGAGCTTCACTTTAAAACAATTGCAAGGAGAGGGCAAATGATATGTCAGGATATGCTGGAGTGAGGGTGAGACAGAATGCAATTGCCTGTACCAGTACTGGACAGGGGCCTCCAATGTGATACACTTTAAGATGAATACCTACTTAAATAAAATAGCAAAAAGAGAAACAAAATATTTTTCCACTTACCAACAAGATGACCACTGGGAGTCCTACTGTGCAAGAAGAGGCAGTAGAATGAGATATTGTGCCACATATGGGAATGGACAGAGAGCTTGGTAATGCACCCCATGCATAACACACTATCTGCCAACTGATGGAATAGTAGCCCTACCTATTGAAGTGGCACTTCACCATAGACCAAACTTGGCCCTACTGCAACATGGGTGCAATCTATCTCACTGAGTAACTCAGGGAAACATGCAACCCCATAAAGGTTACACATATAGTCCTAGCTCAGTCATGAGGTGACACTGGTAAATAGATGTAATAATCGACATGTACTATGAAAACATCCATGAACTGCTGCAGTATCCTTAAAGCAGAAGCCTCTGAGATTCTCAGAGTGTTCCCAGTCTGTCCCTGGAGAGTTCCCAAGTCATGTATAGTGAAGGCTATAAACTTGTGGATTCACAGGGATAAGAAGACCACGTATCCCCACAGCACCCCTTAGGGGATTAAACATACATACTCAATAAGACCCTTACAATATCCCTGACCATTCTGAACCTATAAAGTATCTCCTAATTGTCAATATTATAGCAAGTGATTCTCTGACTACATCTCCACCTTCTTGGCTGGAAAGCACCGTTGGGTGCAAATGGTTTGGACTCAGCAAAGGCAAGCAACTCATATCATGAAAGAGCAAAACTAGCAACAAATGACATCATCATCATGGATTGCAAAGTAGGTGGAATAGGGGCAAATCTGACTTTTGTAATGAATCTGTGGATGGGACAGAAAAGTATGAAAGTCTGAATATGGATCACAGGTAGATGGCAGAGAGCTACATCATTTCTCGGTTGCATCTCATTATGACTTCATATGCTTATACTTATTCCCAGGGATCATGCATTAGCATAAATAACCTCTATGAATCACTGTTTTGCTGTACTCATAGCCTTTACACCTTCCTGTAATGACTATGAATACCATCCTTCAACTGAAAATGCATGACTTGTTTGAGATTCTCTGTTCTGTAATAATAACAATATACTGGGTAATAATTACATATGTGATGCTTATTAATTAAAAGTAAGTAATTTCTTAATATTACTGCTTCCATGTATTATCTTTGCATATTTATTATACTGTTCATCTGTGCAGCTGATATTACATGTAAGCAGTACATTAAAATATTGCAGAATTTAACTATGCAAAAGATGATTAGGCTGCTAGTATAGCTTTCAAGATGACATTATGTTCTGAGATATTAAATTACAACATTTATTATCAAGTAAATAAAAGAAGCATCATAGTCTTTATGAGTGCATTGCACTGTGAATGTGACAGAACAGTTACATTGGTAAAGGTAATATGTTTATTTTTTTTAATTTTATTGTCTGGTAAGTGATGGCCCAGAGATCACCTGATCCAGGTGGCAGATATAATAATTAAATTCAGATACAGTTGAGAGACAAACTTCACTTTGCAGAAACATTCAGCTAAAGATAAAATAATAAATTGCATAGTTCTCAACTGCTATGATTTAGGCATTGCACTTTGAATTTGTCCTTAAATTTTGCATTGCTCATCCTAAATTTATTGATCTCCTCATAATTTCAGCACTGTTTAAGGGTCCATACATAATAAATTAACTAAAGTACTAATTTTTAAAAGATCCATTAACATTAACTGAATGAGGTCTAGTATTTGAAAGATTTCTGTTCTTAAAAATAAGAAAATGTTCCTCTTTTTGTCTGCTAATATTTTTGAAGACTAGTGCAATTACTTTTTATTGTCAGAGGTTGAAAGATATGAAAAATAATTATCCTGTACCTTGTGTCATGTATCACAAAATCCCAGAAGAGGTATAGCATTTAATCTATATTTACATTTATTTACAATAACAACATTGTACAAAAGAGTATTAGAAGGAAGAGCATTAGCATGGCTAAATTTATATGGATTAGGTGAATACTGTTATTCATTTTTGGCTTCATATGCCTGCGGGATTTGGCTGCACTTTGAATGTATGCATTTCCTGGTTGCATTATCTGTAGCTGTTGCTATTATACTCACATTTTTTGTTTGTTTTGTAGCCTTCTAAAGAGTTAAAGTTTGCTGACCACATACAATTTATGTAGTAATGTGTTCCATGCGATAGGTGCTGTTTTGTGGAATATTGTTGTTGTAAGAATATATTTTGGCCTGTATTTTGACCTGTTTGTTGTCCTGTCTTCTTAGGTAGCAATTTATACTTCTGAGTGGTGCATCTTTAAAGGTGAACAATACTTTTCCTTTAGTAGTTTATAAGTAAGTGTATTTTGCAAAAATCTGAACTCAAGCTTTCACTGTAGTCATGCAAGACATTTTATAGTAGTGCAGTAGTACCCCATGTTATATTACATGTATATATACCAGAGTATTTCATTTCCCGTTGTTTGTAGTGTAGCACTATTTAGTTGGGAGATTAGAATGGTAAGCCATCATTCAAACATAAGGCGTGGGAAAAGGATGTTTTTGGATAAGTAAATGTGCTTCTTGTGTCAGTAGATTAGAAATTATGCAGGTTAGTTTGCGCTATCATGGGACTTTTGTTTACCTGCTATGGTATTCATAAGGTAAAGTTTAATCTTTTATATACAATGAGTGCAAATTTGGCTTTGGCTATAGTAATGGGTATACTTGTTGGATCTATAATGTTTAGTGGATTACTTTACATGTCTATTTTGTTTTCCAAATGCCATTGTTGAGACTTGTGTATTGATTATTACCCATTTGCAGCGATCTGAGAAACTGAAGTTATTTGTTCAACATGTTGGGACACATGTGGCCTCTTATGAACATAATATCATCTAAGTATGTGCAGCAGATGTTTGGGATACCACACTGTAGACTAGAAAAGAGTAAAGAGAAAAGCAGAGACCCAGAACCAGCTGCTGAGATGTACCTCCTCTCCTTGTTGCAAAGCAGACATATTTAAGAAAGACAATAAACTATAATGATGAGTAGAAGAGATTTTCATACTTAGGAATCAGTGGATGGGAAAGAGAAGATTGTTGAAGAGCTTTACTGAAGAGGAAAATATATGTTGTCCCTCATTTTTATGTCTTTATGCATTAAAACTCAGAAGACAATTGTGTCACAGTGAAACAAGTGATTGCCTAAGATTATTATGCATTATTTTTGGGGGTTTCTCCCTTCCCCAATGTTGACTGACTATAGAGGTGGTGTATATATGAGACTGGGGTGGTGGTAGAAGTAATTGCTGCCTGCAAAAATACTTTATTTGAGCTGTTCAAATACATTAAGTATGGCTGGCAGTTTTTAAGGATTTGTGATAGTGGAAGAATACACCAAATTTTCATGTTTCACTCTTGCTTAGTTGAAGCCTTATTTAGAATTAATGGAAGATAAAATGATGCTAATACTGCTGATGACTTCCACAAAAAAAAAAGAGAGAAATGCGTGAACCATTTACATTTATACAGTTATCGATTAGGAGGCAGACAATTACAAATTCTATTCACTTTTCTATGCATGCTATCAGAAAGAAAGAAAACCACAGCAAATGTCTAATACCCTTTTATGTCCAGTAATACAACTTTTCAGTCAAACATCATCAGAATAGAAAGTATTACGCTTCATTGTTGTGTTTAGTATATATGACCACATATTTCCGACAAATCTTAAAGCTACAGATCAGGGGTGTGGTCATTTTGGTCACCTTATAATAAAAGCTATTTATGAGAAAGACACATTCTGGACAAACCCAGGGTACTAAATGTTTATATTTTAAACAAACAAATAAAGCAATAAATGTGAAAATCGACATAGAAAGAAAATGTTTTGACAGTGTCCTATCTATTCTATATTATTAACAGTTCTATTAATCAATTACACATCTAGGATATAGGTCAAGGAATAATATGATGGATCATTGAATGGACTATTTTTGAATTTTATGTGATTGTTTTTATTACATAACACATTGTTATATCACAATAAATGTTCAAGAATCTATTTTGCTCCCCCATATGTGGGACTGCATCCTCCAGCTCCTCATGATATAATATATACATACTATGATCTGCTAAAAAGGGAGATATTATCAACTTTCACAATCCTACTTCTCTATGATTCTGGACAAACGAAATTGCTGATGATTGTTTTACCTTCAGGTCAATAAAAATGCAGCAGTGCATTTTTTGAGTGACCAACAGGGTGCTCAGCTGGAAGGGCAGATTCCCATAGAACACAAGACAATTGTTTTCGGAAGAAGCATCTTTAATCTGCTACAGACTGTCTTTACCTGTTCTTTGATTTACATCTGGCAGAATATACATATTTCTAATTTGACAAGAACAAGTAAAGACTTACCAACCATGCTGTAAATATTGTATACTCAATATGCAGTGCAGTATTGAGTGTATTTCCTAAGAAAGATAGCACTCTGACAAAAAATGCACTGGTGTCTCTATACCTTTGTTGGGTATTACAGGCTGTCCTGAGACTTTTCATTCTATCATTTCTGCCCATTTGCTAGAGTGAAACAACATAAGAACCCATAGAACAAGTGCATTGCACAGTGATATTGTTTCATTTCAAGAAAGCATGCACGACAGTAACTCTGTTAAACTTTTTTGAAAAGAATTGCAAGTAGCTTCTATATTAGTAAACAAAGGATTGCATGCTCTTTTGTTGATTATAATGAGAATGATTTCTAAATCATCGCAAGTGTGTTATACTATAAGCTGTTGCAAGATGTGCTATCTTTTTTTAGAAACACTGGTTCTCCTTTCTTCAATATGTTATATGTACGTTTTGTAGTAAATCATTTCAATAATTTGGAAAAAGGGATGAATGCCAAATTACAATGCCCTGGAAAAGCAAGATGAACAATAAATATAAATGCAAGCTGGATTATAAATGAATCAAGTTTTATGTTTTGCTTTGACTTGGAAATAATAGAAGGTTATAGCTTGTTATAATTACAGCTAGAATGAAAACCTCTTGTGACTTGATCCAGGTTAATCTCTCTCTCCAGTGCATCAGTAACATAAAGATACATGCACTGCACAAGCTGAAAACAAAACAAATTACAACAGTCTGCCAGTGGGTCACAGTCTCGCAGAGGAGTTTAAATGGGCCATGATTCAGTTATTATTTGTGTTTCATAATTACACAACATTATCATGGGATTGCAATAGCTTTTATAGCACCGGATTGCAATTTTGTGAAAAAGAACTAAAGAACATTTATTGATTCCCATTGTTGCAGCTGGAAATTATTGATAGTTTATAACAAATTTTATTTGCATCATTAATTAGGAAATTGTATCTAGTAATTGTTTACTAAATAGTTGCATATTAGTGGATCTGAACATTTCAATATTTTTTATTGCAAGTGATATGCTATCCTGTGTTTCCAGACAAAAAGTCAGAATGTCATGTCTTCATCTCCTTGCCTTGTTGCTGGTTTACTTTTCAATTAAAAAATATAAATGTGAGCATGTTTTAACCAATTGTGTAACATTCAAAGAGATAATGGTATGGATGAAACATTAAGTTTTATAGACACAGTTAAAATTTATAACATTCTGTAAAATCGCATATCTGTAGTAGTTTATCTATCTAAAAAAAGTGACAAAAGGCATATAAGGTAATGTTACACTGATCAGGTACTTATCATCAATAAATTAAATGTGATGTTCAATGTTGAATGATACTCTTAAAGGAAGATATATATTCTGTTGTGATGTTAAATGGTGCCATCATGTATGCGCGTGTACACACACACACACACACACACACACACACACACACACACACACACACACACACACACACACACACACACACACACACACACACACACAAACCCACTCCGTACATTTCAACTTCTTACCGCAAGAAATCTGGACAAAGCCTAAAATAATGGTGGAACAAAGGCCTAAAAATAGGGGCAAACTGAAAATACTGCTCTTATAAACTTAAAAAGTTGCTATAATAACAGGATTTGTGTTAGCATGCATTTTCTGAAGGATATGAGGTCTAAAACTTAAATGTTTGCTATTGTTTAGTGACTTTAATCTTCAGTAATTTACCAGAAAACCACAGATTTTATGAAAAACAGACCAAAAATGCAAGGCAAAATCTAGGCATTCTGCTAAACTCTGGACAGTTGAGAGGTACTACATACACACACACACCACACACACACACATACACACACACACACACACACACATACACACGCACACACATGCACACGCACTCGCACACGCACACACATTTCGTTTTGTCCAGAAAGCATATAGTACAATGTGGTTGCAATATCAAACTCACTCAGTAGCTCCTAGACTTGTAACAATAATAAGGTAAACAGCATAACATTGAGCTGCTTCACATCAGCATATGATAATTTGCAAAGTGCAGGATAACTTTATCAACTTGACAGAGGCTCAGTTAATTAATCAATGGGGCAGCAAAATCTGACACACTCTGGCTAGGCTTATAAATGCCCTCAGGCAGATAGCCTGGTACCTACCTATGAACATATGAACCTAGGAACATGTGACTCTGTAGTCAGGAAGTTGGGGACACACATAGAGAGTAATCTAGCCTTTGACCATCATGTGTTTGCAATACTGAGGAAATCATTCTATGCTGCGCAACTTATAAACAAAGGTGTGGCTTCTATATCCAAGAAAGTCATTGTTCCACTGTTTTTGGCATTCATCAGACCTATCATTGAGTACGGTGCCCCTTTGGTATGTACCTAACCAGACATATCCAAGAACTGGAGCATCCACAGAAGTTTCTCACTAAAGGAATCCAGGGCATAAGTAACAAGCCTTCTGTAGACTGTCTCAAGGCTCTATCCTTATATTCTGTCTCCTATCCTACAGGCTCTTGAGGGGAGATCTATGCCTGGCATAGATAGGCATTGTCAGACCACATTCTGATGGACCTCCTTCATATCTTTAAAACACACAGCACCAGAATTACCCATTCTAAAGCTATATCACTAAAAGATAGTAGACAGCATTAACTGGGTTTAAATTAGAAATACTTAGGACATTCTACGGACATTGGAATATGGGCTAGACTCATAAGATCCCTGTGAAACAGAATGAATTACTTGATGCAGGCAGAAGACCCACAGTATTCTTTTGTAACACACTATAGCTTTATATTCAGATATGGCACTATACTGATTTCAACCAGTGCAGAATAATTGAAGTAATATGGATAAACATATACCTTCCTATTTTAAAACACTGCTTTCATATGTTTTCTTCCATGGTGTTTCCTTTTCTCAATGGCTCACCTTTTTTTCAGTTCAGCATTGTGTATAATGGTTTGACAGACACAGGAAGTAAACTGTAACAGTGTAAAGTGAATAATCAGACAATCATCCTAATGTAGTATGTGTTAATTGGCCTGTGACAGGCTGGACCTAGTCAAGTGATACTTTGTAACATATAAAAACATACACACACATGTATATAACTAAATGATTATAACAGGCCAAAAGGAATAAATGGAAGAAGAATTACAAAGTAAAGATCTGCCAAAAAAAAATTGTGCTTATGTGCTTGCATGTCTGTGGGTGCATGCGTGTGTGTGTGTGTGTGTGTGTGTGTGTGTGTGTGTGTGTGTGTGTGTGTGTGTGTGTGTGTGTCTGTGTGTGTGTGTGTGTGTGTGTGTGTGTGTGTGTGTGTGTGTGTGTGTGTGTGTGTGTGTGTGTGTGTGTGTGTGTGTGTGCATGTGTGTGTGTGTGTGTGTGTGTGTGTGTGTGTGTGTGTGTGTGTGTGTGTGTGTGTGTGTGTGTGTGTGTGTGTGTGTATGTATTCAACCCAGCAGGATGCAAAGTATTATATTGCAAAATGAAACACCTTTCTCTATAGCGCAAAACATTTTTTTACATCTCTATCAATGTGTTCCACATTTTTTATAATACACAATTACTGCCTTAACACTATTTTATTTTCATAACAACAAATTAGAAAATGGGCAGCCAGCAGATTATTTGATGTTTAAATTTTAATATTCCTATAAAGTTCTGTTAGTCTTATAGAGAAATTAATTTTTGTATCTCTAAAATTAAACAATCCACGTTGCACTGTATTACATATGCTACATTTTTTAGATTAAAAGAACATGGTACGGATATTAAAAATCAAATATTAAATAGTCTGCTGGCTGGCCATTTTCTTTCATTGTTGTAATGGAGATTATTATAGTAAAGACATCTCATATGGTCATTTAGCTACTGTATCACCTAAGGGGGCATGGTGTTAGAAATAAAAGAAAGGCAGATTGTATCAGATCAGAGCACTGTGACATTAAAATGTTAACAGTGATAAGACTATCAAATAAAAATAATGGATAGTCTGTGATTAGTATTTCTTTGCTGCAAGGTACTGATAATGTTACAGAAGTATTCAGATTTGTTTAAAGGCCTGAGTAGACTGTGATGAAAATATCATACAAACACTTTCATTGGCATTTCGTCAGAGATTCATGATTTGAGAAGTGTTCCATTTGAGCATAGATGTAGAAATTATCTAGAACTGCACCTAGATGAAATTATGGGTGTTATTTTTAATCAACCAGAACCAAGAGAGAGGGTAAATTACAAGGTAACCGTCATGAAGCAGGTCAAACACAGAATACTTACAGATCCTCAACACTAATCAGATAAAAAAAGAATATTATTTGCTTCTGACAAGTAAGAACATAGTTGCAACAATATCTGATACCAGGTTCTTCACTGTTCTTGATGATAACCAAGGGTTGTGATAAACTGTGATAGATGATTATAGTTCCAAACTGTGCAGTTATAACCTCTTAGTAGTTACAGATTTATGAGGATGCCATATGGAATTTTTTTGGCTCTAGAAGTGATTTGGAAAGTGGCAGTCGAGGTGATTGAAGGGTTATATGATGGAGTCAATATAATTTATGATATGCTGGTCTTGTAAGTGTGTTGGAGTCATAACAATTTATGATATTCCATTACTTTTAAGAAGGATCATAACTTACAGCTAGTAAAACATCTAGACAAATTAACACAGGAGCTGGAATCTAACTAAGACTAAGTGTCTAGTCTGTGTAACTTCTCAAATGGACATGGGGCATGTTGTGTAACTTCTGTCAATGACACATGGCATGTTGTATAACTTCTATCAAGGACACAGGGCATGTTGTGTAACTCATGTCAAGGACACAGGGCACGTTGCATAACTTCTGTCAAGGACACAGGGCATGTTGTGTAACTTGTGCCAAGGACATGGGGCATGTTGTGTAACTTCTTTCAAGGACATGGGGCATGTTGTTTAACTTCTCTCAAGGACATGAGGCATGTTGTGTAACTTCTCTCAAGGATGTGGGGCATGTAGTTAAACTTCTGTCAAGACCATGGGGCATGTTGTGTAACTACTTCCAAGGACATGTGTCAAGTTGTTTAACTTCTCTCAAGGGCATGGGGCATGTTATGTAACTTCTCAAATGGACATGAGGCATGTTGTGTAACTTCTCTCAAGGACACAGGACATGTTGCAGAACTTCTCTCAATGACATGGGACATGTTGTTTAACTTCTCCCAAGGGTATGGGGCACATTTTGTTACTTCTTTCAAGGACATGGGGTATGTTGTGTTACTTCTCTCAAGGACATGAGGCATATTGTTTAACTTCTCTCAAGGACATGGACCATGTTGTGTAACTTCTCTCAAGAACATGGGGCATGTTGTGTAACTTCTCAAATGGACACAGGGCATGTTGTGTAACTTCTGTCAGGGACACAGATCATGTTGTGGAACGTCTCTCAAGGACATGGGACATGTTGTTTAAATTCTGTCAAGGACATGTGGAATATTGTGTAACCTATTCCAAGGACACATAGCATGTTGTGGAACTTCTCTCAAGGACATGTGGCATGTTGTTTAACTTCTGTTAAAGACATGGGGCATACTTTATAACTTCTATCAAGGAGACAGAGCATGTTGTATAACTTCTCTCATGGACATGGGGCATATTTTGTAACTTCTCTCAAGATCATGGGGCATGTTTAACTTCTCTCAAGAACATGGGGCGTGTCGTGTAACTTCTCTCAAAGACATGGGGCATATTGTGTAACTTTTCTCAAGGACATGGGGCATGTTGTGTAACTTATTTAAAGGACACAGGGCATGCTGTGGAACTTCACTCAAGGACACAGAGCATTTTGTGTAACTTCTCTCAAGGAAACAGGGCATGTTATGTAACTTCTCCCAAGGACACAGGGCATGTTTGTTCCTTCACTCAAAGACATGGTGCATAGATCCATAGGTTCATAGGTAGGTAATAGGCTATTGGCCCTAGGGCCTATATAAGCCTAACCAAAAAGGTACCCTGGCTTTTGCCACCCAAGAAAATTACTTTCCTGTGCCCCTGTCATCCAATCATCAATATTTTTCTTGAAGAGTGCTAATGAGGAGCCTTGTTTGACATTGATAGGTACTGGTAGCCTGTTCCAGAGTATGGGAAGTCTCTGGGACAGGAATCTATCCCTCCAGCATGTTCTGTTTATTGTGGTGACAAGGTTTATGTCCCCAGAGCATGTAGCTCGGAGGGATTGGGATTTCTTTAAGTGGAGCATGTCCAACAGCTCTGGGTTTGACATAGCTTTGTATGTTAGGCAGAGATTGCCTCTGAGTAGGTGATATGCAATGGAGTAAAGCTGGAGATTTCTGAGATGGTCTACATCTGTTTGAGGCCAGTAATCCTCTTTGTGAAGTATTTCTGCAGCCTTTATAGTTGTTGTAGATGTCTTGTGAGGTTCATACCTAAAGGGGGGGTTGTACTCTATAATGGGTCTAATGAGTGATGAGTAGAGGGGAGCAATGACCTCTTATTTTTCTGGATAAGAATCCTTTTGTGATGAGTTGTGCCATGTAGAAGGATTTCCTGACCACTGTGGCATGGCAATGTGATTATCAAAGGAGAGACTACTGTCCACCTGTGTCCCAAGGTCTCTTATCACACTTTTGGTATTAAGTAGACTACCACCTATGTGGTAGTTCATGGGTACAGAGTTTTTATGAAAGGGGATGACAATGCACTTTTTGGCATTGAGCTTGAGGCCATGGCTTTGACACCAGGCATCTGTCTCAGTGAGGACCTTTTGTAGGATGTCCACATCGTTAGGAGTTTTGATTATGCCTCTTTGTTTGCAGTCATCTGTGAACTTAGTTAGCCAAAGACCTTCTGTATTAGCCTGTACTTCAGAGAAGTAGATATCAAACAGGAGAGGACCCAGAAATGAACTCTGTGGTACTCCACTTGTCACTGGTCTGAAGTCTGATTTGGAGTCTGCTACTTTCACAGTGTGGGTTCTGTCAGTAAACCAGTTGGCAACCCATCTTGTGACATAGGGATTTATACCTAGTTTAGTGAATTTATCTATAATTCCAGAGTGGGGGATGGTGTTGAACGCCTTGGTGAGATTTAGATAGGCTGTGTGAACCACCTTACCCTCATATATGGCTTTGGTGACAGCTTCAAAGAAGTCTATCAAGTTTAAGAGACATGATCTGCCTTTTACAAACCCGAACTGTGTGAGGTCCAGGGTTTGGAGATCTCCAATGCCTTTGTTTATGAGTTCCATGATGAAACATTCCATGGCTTGCAGACCAGGCTCATCAGGCTAATGGGGCAGTAGTTCCTGGGATCTGTCATGGCTCCCCCTTTGTGGAATCAGATAACCTTCACAGTGTGAATATCCTGAATGTGACCAATAAGTGTTCCAACTCCTTCAAATAGTGATGAAATTTATTCCAAACACATAAAACACGGCACTAACATAAAAAAACGGTACTGACATAAAAAATAACTGATACGAAAAAAGTCTTGATGTTAAGTGCTTTCACTCACTATGTGAGCTTCTTCAGAACATCAGAATCAGCTGTGTCAGCTTGTATAAATACAAAATTTGGCGCCATAAATCAGATGTTAACATTCTCTTAAAGTAACAGACAATTATTGACTTCCTTATAACAATTGCAATCGTTTCAATAAAACTTTAAATTTCTTTGCCAATATAATATTAAAGTGACTAGACATTAATAATATATATATGTTAAAACAAAATGAAATAAGATTGTATGAAAGTTTTTTACTACTACAACCATTAAAAACAAAGGTCTGTGTATGTTTGTAATAAAGTGCTTTTATGCATGAGAACTCATCCTATAAGTAATGTATAAAAAATATATGAAATGATTAAATACGTATAGTATGAAATATAAATCTATAATTAGACAAGATGATTTCATCAATAAGTACTTGTCTGTAATATACCGTTTTTTTTTTTATGTTAGTGCCGTGTTTTATGTGTTTGGAATAAATTTCATCACTATTTGAAGGAGTTGGAACACTTATTGGTCACGTTCAGGATATTCACGTTTCTGTTGGTGTTGGATCTATTTCAGTTCTGTTGTAACCTTCACAGTGTGCCATTCAATGGGCATAAAGCCTGAGGTGAGGCTATGACTGAACATGGTACTTAGGTGGGGTGCCAGTTCATTCTGTAGTTCATGTAGCAGGCAGCCTGGGATGTTGTCAGTTCCCATGGATGCTGTGTTCTTGGCCTTGGAGACTGAGGTTTTTACCTGTGCAGCCATGATTACAGGAACTTTGCATTCCTCCGGTATAGACATGGGCCATATTTTTAACTTCTCTCTAGGACATGGGGCATGTTGTGTAGCTTCTCTCAAGGACATGAGGCATGTTGCGGAACTTCTCTTAAGGACATGGTGCATGTTGTTTAACTTCTGTCAAGGTCATGGGGCATGTTGTGTAACTACTTCCAAGGACATGAGTCAAGCTGTTTAACTTCTCTCAAGGACATGGGGCATGTTGTGTAACTTCTCAAATGGACATGAGGCATATTGTGTAACTTCTCTCAAGGACACAGGACATGTTGTGGAACTTCTCTCAAGGACATGGGGCATGTTGTGTAACTTCTTTCAAGGACATGGGGCATGTTGCGTAACTTCTTTCAAGGACATGGGGCATGTTGTGTAACTTCTCTCAAGGACATGAGGCATGTTGTGTAACTTCTTGTAAGGACATGAGGCATGTTGTGTACCTTCTCAAATGGGCATGGGGCATATTGTCTAACTTCTCTCAAGGACACAGGTGATGTTGTGGAACTTCTGTCAAGGACATGGGGCTTGTTGAGTAACTTCTTCCAAGCACATGGGGCATGTTGCGTAACTTCTCTCAAGGACACAGGGCATGTTGTGAAACTTCATTCAAGGACACAGGGGATGTTGTGTAACTGATCTCAAGGACATGGGGCATATTTTTTACTTCTCTCTAGGACAAGGGGCATGTTATTTAACTTCTCTCAAGGACACAGGGTATGTTGTTTCACTTTTGTCAAGGACATGGGGCATGTTGTTTAACTTCTGTCAAGGACATGGGGCATGTTGTGTAACTTCTTCCAAGGATGTGGGGCATGTTGAGTAACATATCTCAAGGACATGATGCTTGTATTAACCTTCTGAAAGGAATACATTTGATGCTGACAAAGTTAGAGTATTTGTAAATATACAAAAGCACCATAATAAATAATCTCTTATCATCTGTCTGTGTCTAATACAATTTCTTCTTACGTTGAAATGTAACATGAGATACAGCATTATCCCTCAGCAACTGCAAGCAAAATGATGTTTCATGGAATTTTTCAATACAGCAGGATAGGAACATTTAACATCTATTGCAGCTACAGTTAACTTCTTCAATGTGTTACATCCTATTCCACTGCAGTTAGACAGTATTTCCATGCTAGCCAGTTGAGCATTATCTCAACAACACTTTCAATTTAAAATTTTGGATCTGCAAGTTTGCTCACATATGAGTGCAAATGGATAGCCAAAGGCCTGTACCACATCTGAGGTTGCCACCACAGATAAGGATATGCTCAAAGAGGAGTTTGGGGTTATGTAATACAGTGATCGCCTGAGTGGCATTGAACACAAGGGGCAGCATGTGAGAAAAAACACATCCCATTGCTGAGACTAGGTATATACATTAAGAGGAGCATGAGAGAAGGCAAATATAGTCTACAGGCAGGAAACTAATACAAAAGCTAATGAGGGAGAGATGTTCCAGTCTATTCATTAGGTTTACAACATACTAATAGAGTTAGATTCACTCACTCTATTCCTTGAGCAAACGCTGGAAGAAGTCCAAAGTCTTCTTCTTCTTCTTTCAGCTTTTCCCAGTTAGGGGTCGCCACAGCAGATCGCAGCAGTCTGTCAGCGTGGAAGAGAGGCCTGTTTTCCTAATGGACAAACTGCAACCTCTCTAGCCAGAAGAAGTTTATAAACTGCTGTCGGTCTTTTCCATAATAAGCTGATGTGTATCTAGCCAAGGCATACAGATGCCTAAAGGACTTCTGAACTGTTTCATAATTTTCGCAAAGTAAAGTTCTTGCTTGTTACCTCTGTATTTCTTTGAAAAACCTAGTTGAAAAAAGACTATACATATTACTCCTTTTTAAATCTCTCTTTTCATTAACTGCCAGTAATGCTTAATGCTTTATTTGCTACTGGGGTCTCTGCATACTACGTGAAGCAACGCAACATGAAATATCAATGAGTCAGTGTGTGTGTGTGTGTGTGTGTGTGTGTGTGTGTGTGTGTGTGTGTGTGTGTGTGTGTGTGTGTGTGTGTGTATGTGTGTGTGCGCGCACGCTCGCACACCTGTCAAATGGTTTGTAATGGACAAGCCCATAGGGTGTGTGGGGATGCCTTTACTACGTATATACCTAGTGGCATACTGCTGCTATAAAATGGACATCTGCATTTCTTTTTCAGTGTGAATGTTACATTTAGTAGTTAACATAAGAAACATTAGACAACTATTTTCTAGTTTCAAATGTAATTTTACATTCATTTTCAAAAATCATATATTGGATCTATGTTGCATAAATTCAAAATCATACTTTATTTAGTGGAAAATTATTAAGATAAGTGAACTGATACATATCAATATATCTATATATATATCTATATATATATATATATATATATATATATATATATATATATATATATATATATATATATATATATATATATATATATATATATATATATATATATATATATATATATATGGTTCTACCTCACATAAACGAAACACCAAAACACCGACAACGCAATCACGAAACCACATAACCGACAGTACAAAACATGAAATCCCACATACCCGACAACGAAATAACCGAAGGTACACAAACACGAAACCTCATACACTTCACACACCACAATCAACAAACAAAACACATTCCCGTCCAAAACCACATACACAACACAAGCACACCAAAATCCCTACAAACCCACACTAAACCTCACATACACAACTACCTACAACCCTAACCCAAACCCTAACCCTAAGGTCCGTCACTGCAAACACTTACCTGACCCGCTCCTAACCCTAACTCACTTATCCGCCCCTAACCCAAACACAATCACTACCGCACACTTACCTGACCCGCTCCCTAACCCTAACTCACTTATCCCACCCTTAACCCAAACACAATCACTACCGCACACTTACCTGACCCGCTCCCTAACCCTAACTCACTTAACCCACCCATATCCACAGTTACCTTTCGCACCCTAACGTCCGTCACTACCGCATACTTACACAGCCTTTTCCCATTTCGGCATCCTCGGCCGGTGCTTTCATCCGTGGTCGGTCTTCTGCTGTCGATCTTCTGTGGCTCGCGATTTCCTTGTCAATGTTCAGTGTCGTTGAAGTGAGGTAGAACCATATATATATATATATATATATATATATATAAGTATATATATATATATATATATATATATATAGAGAGAGAGAGATATATATATATATATATATATATATATATATATATATATATATATATATATATATATATATATATATATATATATATATATATATATATTCAGTTGCAGCTGCCTCCTATAGCCACCATGTGAATGGCTACCACCTTCCATGGAACTTACTAGGTAATGCAGAGGAGTGCAAGAAGCTTGCCAAGCCTTTCTTCTTTATCAAACACACACACACACACACACACACACACACACACACACACACACACACACACACACACACACACACACACACATGGGAAGTTTAGAAGTCAGCAATCAATCCACTTGTGATTGAAATGTGTGTGCTGAAACCAGAGCACCCAGAAAAAGAAAAAAAAAAAACATATGCAAACACTGGGAGAATATATACACTTTGGACAGATAGGACCCCAGTCAAGAATGTGACATTAAGAACCCCCCTACTGTGAAGTGACAGTGCTACCTACTGCACCATTGTTCTATCAATACATCTCTATTTATCTCTATCTGTCTCTCTGTTTATATATATATATATATATATATATATATATATATATATATATATATATATATATATATATATATATATATATATATATATATACATATATAAATTGATAAAGATATAAAATTTAAAAACACATCTGCATATATTGTATATAAATACATATCCATCTATATCTATATATAGGTGCATAGGTAAGTACTAAGCTAGCTGCCCTTGCAGGCCATTTTAAGCCTAGCCAATTTCCCATTTTCTGTTTGAACAAATCAATCCCATTTGGTTAGAAATTTTGTCTTACCTATCCCATGGTCATTAATTATATATTACCCCTAATAAGAATAACTGTGATCATGCTATAGATACTTTGATGGGATCCATGCATGGAATAAAGCATTTAAGCTACCTCAGTCCATTAGTAGTACAGGGGGCAGCATTAGGTTACATTTTCGATTTCCCATCCATAGATAAAAGTTGCATTTGAAAATGGACACGGATGAACTTTGTTTTATGTGGCTGGGGAGTCTGTTCCACAGCAATGGTATCCTCTGTGAGATATACCTGTCCCACCAATCATTCTGTTGGTGTAGAAGAGGTTTCTATCCCTAGACCAAGTATTTCTTTTTTTTTCAAAACAGGTTTATTGTTTTAACATACAAGAGAAATATCATAACAATTTTATACAAGTAATTAAAAATAGATATGATTATAACATTCAACAAAACAACTAAAGTATTTACAAAGACATCCACTGCAATCAGATCAATTAATTAAACTAAAATACCATGCTATTGAAATTAGGATTTTTTTAACAAATTTTGTAAATTATCCCATACAATATATTAAGATGTTTTTCTAGTTGTTCTTGACCTAATTGTGTTTATTTCCATATGGCACACTATATTCATAACATTTTTAAATTCATTGAACGAAGGAGGTGTATCTGAAATCCAATTTCTGGTTATTATTTTCCTAGCCACTGCTAGAATAGACCATAACAAGGGAAGCTTAACCTTTTAACACTTTGAGGTACAGGTGTGTTGAATAATATAAGAGATTTAGAAATAATGAAATTATCTGTAAAAGAGCCTGCAAAAATTCATTAATTGACTTCCAGTATTCTTTCAATTTTATACAGTCATAAAACATATGAGCCCAGTCAGCATTAATTTCTACATTACATCTCTTACATAGATTATCTTTATTATTTATTTTATTCATCATCAAAGGTGTATAAAAAATCTATGTAAAAATTTCCATGTATAAAGTCTCCAGACAATGGAAGACATAGTTCTATAGGCAGATTCCAATATATATTGTTTATCTTGTTGATTTGGTGGGTCCCCATTAATAGAAGTGAAATAATTCCAGTATGTATCTACACTGTAAAAAGTTTCTTGTCTGATAATTTTATGTATGTATGAAAGTTTACCTTTATCAGAAACTTTATGTTGTAAATTTAATATCAAGTAATCAATCAGTGTTGGAATAGATTCTTTAACTGTTATAGACATTAGATCTATTCTATCAATGAGATGTTGTCTAAAGGTCTGAACCTCTAACCAGCAAGTTTCTCTTAGATCAAATTCTTGTTTTAAGAAATCTAGATTTTTAACTTTATTATCAGATATCAACTGATACCAGTACTTTAGATCATTATCTATAGCTAAATGAGTTCCTTCAGAAGTAAATGACAAAAGCATACCCTGAGTATATATTATAGGGAATATAATAAAATTCCATTCCCTATACTTAGGGTGCATGAATATAAAGTTAGCTAATAATATTTAATGGGTAACAAACCATATGTTTAGGTGTAATAGGTGAAGTACAAAATTCCTTTAGTAACCATAACATGGAGTTATTTACAATCATATTTTTATGTGTTAAGGAGATTTTCATGAAGTGCATACTAATTAGCTCCCAATAATCTTTCCATTTTGCGACATATAACTGATCTATTAATAATAACTTTTACAATAGAAGAGATAGTATATAAATTAAAGTCTGGAAAAGAAATACCCCCTTGAGACCAGCTATTAGTATGTTTCTTTAATGCAATCCTAGGTCTATTAGGTGCCCATAGGAAATTTAACATTAGTGTATTCAGTTTCTTGATAATTATTTTTGTAGGTGGAAGTATTATTGATTGTATTAAGTATAAAATCTTGGGGAATATTATCATTTTAATAATTGTAAGTCTCTCCTCCATAGTAAAAAACATATTATTCCAGGTATTAAAAAGATTTTGTATATTAAGAAAACAGGTATTATAATTATTATATATAATAGATTTAATATCTTTAGATAGTATTATACCTAAATAAGTTATCTGACCTGAATTGGGTACATATTTAGTAAAATCACTAATGAGAATATTTTTTTGTGTATATATAGGTAGTATTTTAGTTTTTCTTCATTGAATATTAAACCAGAAATACTTTTAAAATTCATCATTTTATCAAATAGAGACTGCATAGAAAAATTAGATCCTGCTGATGTAATTAGAACATCATCTGCAAAAAGTTGAATTTTGGATGTTGTATTTTCATCTATTTCAAAACCTTCTATGTCAGTACTGTTTCTGATCAAATTAGCCCAAGGCTCCATTACTAAAGTGAATAATAGTGGAGAAAGTGGACATCCTTGTTTTGTACCTTTAAAAATGGGTATTTTTTGTGAAACATATGTTCCTACCTTAATATAAGCCAATGTTCCTTTGTATAAATGCTCAATTAGATTTACAAATGCATCTGAGAAGTTTGTGCACTTCAGTAAGGTAAACAGATAGTCCCAACTTACTGAATCAAATGCTGAACTTATATCAAGACTAAATAAGTGTTAAATCTTTCTTTTTCCTATTTGCAAAATCAATTAATGTTAAAGTTCTTCTTATATTATCAAAAGTATTTCTATTTACAATGAAGCCTGTCTGATCTATATCTATAATGCTGGGAATGATTGTCTTCAATCTATCAGAAAAAATACTCATAAACATTTTATAATCAACATTAAGCAATGAGATGGGCCGATATGAAGTACATCTAGTTGGATCTTTATTAGGTTTTAAAATTGGTGAATAAATGTATATTGCCAAGATGGGGAGGTTATTAACTCAGTTTGGGCCAAAATAAAAACCTTATGTATTAATGAATATGTACTTTTAGAAAGGATTTTATATATCTCTGGTATAATACCATCATTACCCGGTGCTTTATTTGATTTAAGCTTATTTATTTGTGTAATTACCTCTGTATATGAAATACTTTTGTTCAATAGTTTAATCTGTTGTTTATTAAGCTTTTTATTCATGTTTGTGGTTATAAACTCCTTTATTTTATCTTTAGGTTCCATGTTAATGTTATTATGGTTAATTTTGTGAAAGTGATTTCTAAATTCATCTAGTATTTCTGGTATACTAGAAACATTCTTCTTTTTCCTTAGAGAAAAGATTTCTTTGATATGGTTTTGTTTATTCAACCTTTTGTTTTATTTTTAAGTCTATGTAAGTATTTGTGGCTTATTGAATAAGACAAAACTTGTATTTCTCTAAAGTTATTTTAACTTTATGAGTTAAAATTTCTTTGTATTTCTCATTTAGTTTGTTTATTTCTTCAATAACTTTCTTGTCCATAATATTTTCTTTATTATTATGTTTATAAGAGTCTAATTTACTTTGAATATCTAACAATTCCTTATCCCAAGATTTCCTTTTATTATTATACCATCTGATACTTTGTCCATATAGATATGATTTTAAGGCATCCCAAACATAGACAATGGAGACTTCAGGAGTATTATTTATGTCTAAAAATGTTTTACTTCTGAAAGTATATATTCTTTATAGTCTTTTAGTTGAATTAAGTATGCTGGTATCCTTTTGATCTGAACATTATGAGTATTTTTATCATGAATTCAAAAACAATTGAATTATGATCAGATATAGGACATGAAATGATTTTGGAATTAATTAAATCTGTTACCATCTGGTTAGAAATAAAGACCCTATCTATTTTTGAATAAGTTTTGTATCTGTTAGAAAAAAAGGTGTATGGTAATGATTTTCAATCTATCTGATTATTAATATCATTCAAATGATAAGAATTAGCAAAATCATTTAAATGTTTTGCATTAGATGTAATTCTTCTTTTTCCTATAGTGGTAGTATCACTTTCATGTAGTATACAATTAAAGTCACCAGCTAAAATAATATCTCCTATAGAGAATGATATGATCTTATCAAGATGATGTTTCACTGTATTAATACCAATTCCAGGTATCCAATATACATTAATTAAAGTGTAAGTCTTCCCATTAATTTGTATTGTAACCATACAAAACATTCCTTTGTCATCCTGATAAGACTTAATGGTTTTAGGAATGGGCATACTTTTATTCCATAAAATAGCCACTCCTCTTTTTTCCTGAGTGTGCTCTGAACTAACCAATACTGTATATTTGTTTGTGGCTAGTTTATCAATATCTTTTTTCAAGAGATGAGTTTCTTGCAGGAAGACTAAGTTGGCCTTATGTAAATGAATGTATCTTATTAGGCTTGCCCTTTTACACGGATTATTCAATCCATTAATGTTTAAAGAAATTCCTTTTAAAGATGTCATTTGGCATTTTTAAAACTTAAGAATCTTATGATCAAAATAACAAATAACAACATAAGTAATGTTACATCTCCTCCTTTAGGTGTACCTTTAAATATAATTGTATTTATTGAATCTATTATGGGATTTTGTATAGGATTCAATTTTGTTTGTAGTGACAATGAGTGTACAAAATATATTGTGGATGTCAAAACTATATACATATAACAATGAACAAGTGAAAATAATGTAAGGATTAAACCTTGCATCCAGCCTGGAGTTAAAATCTCCAACTTAGAGTAGTATTTACCACTCAAGTTAACCCCCTACCCTAAGCAGCAGTACCTCAGCTACCACATTATCAATTTAATACTGGTTATATTTAACTTAAATTAACTGCTTTCCTTTCAATTATCTAGCAAGACAAGACTACACATTTGATAAAACAGCATCATATAAACTAAAATAAACTTTTTTTTTAAAAAAAACTATTCATACTACTATATACATCTATGTAATATAATACACTTGTATTCAAATAGCATTCAAATAATCTTGATATTAGGAACCAAGAGGAGGGAGAGAAATAAAAGATGTGAAAAAGGGAGAGAGGAAAAAAAAAAAAAAAAAAAAAAAAAAAAAGGAAGGCATATTTACATATTAATTTATTCAATGTATGTAAAAATAAGTTCTAACATTCATTTAAATCAAAAACTTTGGCTAATATGGTTCAGACATTACATATATTAAGATGCATCTATTTTCTGTCATGTAAATGCAGTCAACAGCTTCCAAAAAAACCTTGAATTGCTAGTATATGAACATTTTACTCATACTCATTATTGTCAATAGAATAAAATATTATATTTATAGAAATTGTTATAAATCATACTGCATAGTTATGCAAATTCTCAGAAACACTTGCATTATTGTAAAAAAAAAAAAGCCATTTGTATTTTGTATGTCTATACTACTGCTTTAAAATATAAGAATAGAGTTATAAAGTTATTTATGCTTGTCAAGCAGATGAATTAAATGAGTTATAGTAATGTATATGTTTGGAACATAAGTTTTTAACACAGATTAGTACGCTGCAGTCAAGTAGATTATCAAAAACGCTTGAATAAATTTTCATTTTCTATGCCTTCTAAAATAAGACATTTACTTACTACAAGAAACTGCATCATTTAAAATCATTATAACTGACATATTTTATGAATTATAACATAGATATTTAAGTAATTATATAAAATAACTCACAGTTAAATGTTAAAGAGTTAATTTTCCTTCACATAGTTGCATTTGCATCAGTTCTACTTCCTGGTAGAGTGTTCTTCCTGAATCTGCGATGTGTCAGTGTGATATCTAGGTCAAAGGTCAAATTGACTGCTTTCAGCTTCTCTGTGAGAATTCTGAGAGTTGAAGCTTTTGAAACAACTCGAGGACACTGTTCATGAGGTAGCCCACATCCCAGATTGTCTCCCTTAACATTTTGGCGGGAAATTTGTTAAAAACTAGTGACAAACATTCATTTAGCAGTGTAAATGCATCTAAACATGACAAAACCTTCGCAATGTATTTTACAGGTTATTACAGCCTCTATGTAAGTGAAATTAAGCCCAAAGTTATTAATAAGTAAAAAAACTCAATATTTTTGTCCCAACTCAATATTTATGCAAATCTTATTATTTACTGTGTCTATATGATCAAAAGCATTTCTATATATTAATATGAGAAAAAAATAAAGAGAAAGAATAAAGAAAAGAAAAGAGAGTAGAAAATAAAAGAGTGTAAAGCAGAAATAAAAAAAATGTAAGAGAAAGCTATAAGAAGTATATACAATGGAATATTACTTACTGTTTATATTAATTGAGTTAAAAATAAAACATATTATTTACTATTATTTAGTTCTAATTATTATTAGTTAAAGCATGACAGATTATTTACAAACAAGCATAAGCAGTATAATCAAGAAAGTATAATTAGGAATAGCATTTGAAGAACATATAAACTTTTTACAAGGAATAAATATGTTATTATTCCATTTATCATATTTTCATTACTCTTTTCTCCCTGCCCTCCCCCACCCTTTATCCACTACATAATCTAAATAGAATGTCATTGTTTAAACAAAGAAAAGAAGAAAAGGAGAAAAAAAAAATGTATCGAATTACTGACCTTACTTCTCTTTTTCAGAAAGAGAAACAAATTGAATAATAGCTTGTTATTAGTTCCTCAGATATTTTGACTGGTTATGAAACAAAACATTTCTTTGCACACAGAGAATAACTTTGATTAAATCTTTTTCAGAATATTTGTGGCTTTCTGGAAATGCAGGAACTATATTTAAAAAGATTAATAATGAAGTAAAATGATTAGAAAAAAAATGGGAAAAAAAAACATAGAACAAATCATTTGTTTTTTAGTCTCTTCTTCTTCTCTGAAGTCTTCCACGAAGTTTCAGTTGCCAGTCTCTTTAATGAAGGACTAGCCCATTCCATTTCCTCTATTTTATCCAAAATCTTATTTTTTTTGATAAACAGTAAAGCAGAGTCTAAGTCATCAAAAATTTTAGGACCATCAGGAAGGAAGATTTTTAGCTTGGCAGGAAACAGAAGGTATATTTTAAACTGTGCTTTTTTAAGCTCCCTTATTAGTGGCAGAAAAACTTTTCTTTTAGCTGTTACCAAGGAAGAATAGTCATTGTCAAAATGCACAGTTGTCTCATTAATCTTAACAGGAGCTTTAGCCCAAGCAGATTTAAGAACCATCTCTTTATCAAAAGATGATAGAAATCTAACTATAACTGATCTAGGATAGTTTTTGTTAGAGTTAGTATTAGCTATAGATCTATGTGCTCTTTCGATACCAAAAGAGAATTCTTCTGGTAAGTCTAAAGTTTTAAGGAGCCATGTTGTTAAAAAAGAAGTAATCATGTTACCTTCAATATTTTCTGGCAGTCCAAAAATCCTAATGTTATTGCGCCTAGATCTATTTTCCAGGTCATCCAGCTTTGTTTGTAAATGTGTATTTTGTTTAAGCAGAAACTCAATGTTGATTTCCTCTTCTTGGATTCTATTTTCCATGTCATTCACAGCTTCTTCTATGCCTGTCATCTGGATCTTCTGTTGTTGCAGGTCTATATGTAACAAGTCTATTTTTTTTCTATGAAGGTATCTATTTTAGTATCCATTTTATCCATCTTAGCAGTAAGTTGCTGGATTATAGTTATCAGAGACTGAAGTTCTTTCTTGATGCTGGAGTCTTGAGAATTTGTCTTACTGGAACTCATTTCAGACTGATAAACTGACAGGAAAATTTCCAAAGTGATTTCTGACAGGAATATTGTTAAAATGTCCTTTCTTTTTTAGATATAGTTCAGGAACTATATAAAACAAACATATTTAGAAAGAAAATTACTTAAAAAATTAACTTTTTAAGTAATTAATTCCTGTCAGTGTAATGAAATTGGTGGAGCTGAAGAAATCTGCTGCTATCCGGTGTTCATCCTTGGCCACCACTCCTCTTTTTTTGAGTGTGCTCTGAACTAACCAATACTGTATATTTGTTTGTGGCTAGTTTAACAATATCTTTTTTCAAGAGACGGGTTTCTTGCAGGAAGTCTAAGTTGGCCTTATGTAAATTAATGTTTCTTATTAGGCTTGCCCTTTTACACGGATTATTCAATCCATTAATGTTTAAAGAAATTCCTTTTAAAGATGTCATTTGGCATTTTTAAAACTTAAGAATCTTATGATCAAAATAACAAATAACAACATAAGTAATGTTACATCTCCTCCTTTAGGTGTACCTTTAAATATAGCTGTATTTATTGAATCTCTTATGGGATTTTGTATAGGATTCAATTTTGTTTGTAGTGACAATGAGTGTACAAAATATATTGTGGATGTCAAAACTATATACATATAACAATGAACAAGTGAAAATAATGTAAGGATTAAACCTTGAATCCAGCCTGGAGTTAAAAATTCCAACTTAGAGTAGTATTTACTACTCAAGTTAACCCCCTACCCAAAGCAGCAGTACCTCAGCTACCACCTTATCAATTTAATACTGGTTATATTTAACTTAAATTAACAGCTTTCAATTCAATTATCTAGCAAGACAAGTCTACACATTTGATAAAACAGCATCATATAAACTAAAATAAACTTTTTTTTAAAAAAAAAAAACTATTCATACTACTATATACATCTATGTAATATAATACACTTGTATTCAAATAGCATTCAAATAATCTTGATATTAGGAACCAAGAAGAGAGAGAAATAAAAGACGTGAAAGAGGGAGAGAGAGTGAAAGAAAGAGAGAGAGAAAAAAAAAAAAAGGAAGGCATATTTACATATTAATTTATTCAAAGTATGTAAAAATAAGTTCTAACATTCATTTAAATCAAAAACTTTGGCTAATATGGTTCAGACATTGCATATATTAAAATGCATCTATTTTCTGTCATGTAAATGCAGTCAACAGCTTCCAAAAAAAAACCTTGAATTGCTTGTATGTGAGCATTTTACTCATACTCATTATTGTCAATAGAATAAAATATTATATTTATAGAAATTGTTATAAATCATACTGCATAGTTATGCAAATTCTCAGAAACACTTGCATTATTGTAAAAAAAGCCATCTGTATTTTGTATGTCTACACTACTGCTTTAAAATATATCATATGACAATTTCTTCCAGAATAGAGTTATAAAGTTATTTATGCTTGTCAATCAGATGAATTAAATGAGTTATAGTAATGTATATGTTTGGAACATAAGTTTTTAACACAGATTAGTATGCTGCAGTCAAGTAGATTTTCAAAAACACTTGAATAAATGTTTCATTTTCTATGCCTTCTAAAATAAGACATTTACTTACTACAAGAAACTGCATCATTTAAAATCATTATAACTGACATATTTTATGAATTTAACATAGATATTTAAGTAATTACATAAAATAACTCACATTTAAATGTTAAACAGTTGATTTTCCTTCACATAGTCGCATTTGCATCAGTTCTACTTCCTGGTAGAGTGTTCTTCCTGAATCTGCGATGTGTCAGTGTGATATCTAGGTCAAAGGCCAAATTGACTGCTTTCAGCTTCTCTGTGAGAATTCTGAGAGTTGAAGCTTTTGAAACAACTCGAGGACACTGTTCGTGAGGTAGCCCACATCCCAGATTGTCTCTCTTAGCATTTTGGCAGGAAACTTGTTAAAAACTAGTGACAAACATTCATTTAGCAGTGTAAATGCATCTAAACATGACAAAACCTTTGCGATGTATTTTACAGGTTATCACAGCCTCTATGTAAGTGAAATTAAGCCCAAAGTTATTAATAAGTAATAAAACTCAATATTTCTGTCCCAACTCAATATTTATGCAAATCCTATTATTTACTGTGTCTATATGATCAAAAGCATTTCTATATATTAATATGAGAAAAAAATAAAGAGAAAGAATAAAGAAAAGAAAAAGAGAGTAGAAAATAAAAGAGTGTAAAGCAGAAATAAAAAAAATGTAAGGGAAAGCTATAAGAAGTATATACAATGGAATATTACTTACTGTTTATATTAATTGAGTTAAAAATAAAACATATTATTTACTATTATTTAGTTCTAATTATTATTAGTTAAAGCATGACAGATTATTTACAAACAAGCATAAGCAGTATAATCAAGAAAGTATAATTAGGAATAGCATTTGAAGAACATATAAACTTTTTACAAGGAATAAATATGTTATTATTCCATTTATCATATTTTCATTACTCTTCTCTCCTGCCCTCCGCCACCCTTTACCCACTACATAATCTAAATAGAATGTCATTGTTTAAACAAAGAAAAGAAGAAAAGGAGAAAAAAAGAAAAAAAAATGCATCGAATTACTGACCTTACTTCTCTTTTTCAGAAAGAGAAACAAATTGAATAATAGCTTGTTATTAGTTCCTCAGATATTTTGACTGGTTATGAAACAAAACATTTCTTTGCACACAGAGAATAACTTTGATTAAATCTTTTTCAGAATATTTGTGGCTTTCTGGAAATGCAGGAACTATATTTAAAAAGATTAATAATGAAGTAAAATGATGAGAGGAAAAAAAAAAACATAGAACAAATCATTTGTTTTTTAGTCTCTTCTTCTTCTCTGAAGTCTTCCACGAAGTTTCAGTTGCCAGTCTCTTTAACGAAGGACTAGCCCATTCCATTTCCTCTATTTTATCCAAAATCTTATTTTTTGATAAACAGTAAAGCAGAGTCTAAGTCATCAAAAATTTAGGACCATCAGGAAGGAAGATTTTAGCTTGGCAGGAAACAGAAGGTATATTTTAAACTGTGCTTTTTTAAGCTCCCTTATTAGTGGCAGAAAAACTTTTCTTTTAGCTATTACCAAGGAAGAATAGTCATTGTCAAAATGCACAGTTGTCTCATTAATCTTAACAGGAGCTTTAGCCCAAGCAGATTTAAGAACCATCTCTTTATCAAAAGATGATAGAAATCTAACTATAACTGATCTAGGATAGTTTTTGTTAGAGTTAGTATTAGCTATAGATCTATGTGCTCTTTCGATACCAAAAGAGAATGCTTCTGGTAAGTCTAAAGTTTTAGGGAGCCATGTTGTTAAAAAAGAAGTAATCATGTTACCTTCAATATTTTCTGGCAGTCCAAAAATCCTAATGTTATTGCGCCTAGATCTATTTTCCAGGTCATCCAGCTTTGTTTGTAAATGTGTATTTTGTTTAAGCAGAAACCCAATGTTGATTTCCTCTTCTTGGATTCTATTTTCCATGTCATTCACAGCTTCTTCTATGCCTGTCATCTGGATCTTCTGTTGTTGCAGGTCTATATGTAACAAGTTTATTTGTTTTGTAGTTTTTTCTATGAAGGTATCTATTTTAGTATCCATTTTATCCATCTTAGCAGTAAGTTGCTGGATTATAGTTATCAGAGACTGAAGTTCTTTCTTGATGCTGGAGTCTTGAGAATTTGTCTTACTGGAACTCATTTCAGACTGATAAACTGACAGGAAAATTTCCAAAGTGATTTCTGACAGGAATATTGTTAAAATGTCCTTTCTTTTTTAGATATAGTTCAGGAACTATATAAAACAAACATATTTAGAAAGAAAATTACTTCAAAAATTAACTTTTTAAGTAATTAATTCCTGTCAGTGTAATGAAATTGGTGGAGCTGAAGAAATCTGCTGCTATCCGGTGTTCATCCTTGGCCACCACTCCTCTTTTTTTTTGAGTGTGCTCTGAACTAACCAATACTGTATATTTGTTTGTGGCTAGTTTAACAATATCTTTTTTCAAGAGACGGGTTTCTTGCAGGAAGACTAAGTTGGCCTTATGTAAATTAATGTTTCTTATTAGGCTTGCCCTTTTACACGGATTATTCAATCCATTAATGTTTAAAGAAATTCCTTTTAAAGATGTCATTTGGCATTTTTAAAACTTAAGAATCTTATGATCAAAATAACAAATAACAACATAAGTAATGTTACATCTCCTCCTTTAGGTGTACCTTTAAATATAGCTGTATTTATTGAATCTCTTATGGGATTTTGTATAGGATTCAATTTTGTTTGTAGTGACAATGAGTGTACAAAATATATTGTGGATGTCAAAACTATATACATATAACAATGAACAAGTGAAAATAATGTAAGGATTAAACCTTGCATCCAGCCTGGAGTTAAAAATTCCAACTTAGAGTAGTATTTACAACTCAAGTTAACCCCCTTCCCAAAGCAGCAGTACCTCAGCTACCACCTTATCAATTTAATACTGGTTATATTTAACTTAAATTAACAGCTTTCAATTCAATTATCTAGCAAGACAAGTCTACACATTTGATAAAACAGCATCATATAAACTAAAATAAACTTTTTTTTTTAAAAAAAAAACTATTCATACTACTATATACATCTATGTAATATAATACACTTGTATTCAAGTAGCATTCAAATAATCTTGATATTAGGAACCAAGAAGAGAGAGAGAAATAAAAGTCGTGAAAGAGGGAGAGAGAGTGAAAGAAAGAGAGAGAGAGAAAAAAAAAAAAAGGAAGGCATATTTACATATTAATTTATTCAAAGTATGTAAAATAAGTTCTAACATTCATTTAAATCAAAAACTTTGGCTAATATGGTTCAGACATTGCATATATTAAGATGCATCTATTTTCTGTCATGTAAATGCAGTCAACAGCTTCCAAAAAAAAACCTTGAATTGCTTGTATGTGAGCATTTTACTCATACTCATTATTGTCAATAGAATAAAATATTATATTTATAGAAATTGTTATAAATCATACTGCATAGTTATGCAAATTCTCAGAAACACTTGCATTATTGTAAAAAAAGCCATCTGTATTTTGTATGTCTACACTACTGCTTTAAAATATATCATATGACAATTTCTTCCAGAATAGAGTTATAAAGTTATTTATGCTTGTCAATCAGATGAATTAAATGAGTTATAGTAATGTATATGTTTGGAACATAAGTTTTTAACACAGATTAGTATGCTGCAGTCAAGTAGATTTTCAAAAACACTTGAATAAATGTTTCATTTGCTATGCCTTCTAAAATAAGACATTTACTTACTACAAGAAACTGCATCATTTAAAATCATTATAACTGACATATTTTATGAATTTAACATAGATATTTAAGTAATTACATAAAATAACTCACATTTAAATGTTAAACAGTTGATTTTCCTTCACATAGTCGCATTTGCATCAGTTCTACTTCCTGGTAGAGTGTTCTTCCTGAATCTGCGATGTGTCAGTGTGATATCTAGGTCAAAGGCCAAATTGACTGCTTTCAGCTTCTCTGTGAGAATTCTGAGAGTTGAAGCTTTTGAAACAACTCGAGGACACTGTTCGTGAGGTAGCCCACATCCCAGATTGTCTCCCTTAGCATTTTGGCAGGAAACTTGTTAAAAACTAGTGACAAACATTCATTTAGCAGTGTAAATGCATCTAAACATGACAAAACCTTTGCGATGTATTTTACAGGTTATTACAGCCTCTATGTAAGTGAAATTAAGCCCAACGTTATTAATAAGTAATAAAACTCAATATTTTTGTCCCAACTCAATATTTATGCAAATCCTATTATTTACTGTGTCTATATGATCAAAAGCATTTCTATATATTAATATGAGAAAAAATAAAGAGAAAGAATAAAGAAAAGAAAAAGAGAGTAGAAAATAAAAGAGTGTAAAGCAGAAATAAAAAAAATGTAAGAGAAAGCTATAAGAAGTATATACAATGGAATATTACTTACTGTTTATATTAATTGAGTTAAAAATAAAACATATTATTTACTATTATTTAGTTCTAATTATTATTAGTTAAAGCATGACAGATTATTTACAAACAAGCATAAGCAGTATAATCAAGAAAGTATAATTAGGAATAGCATTTGAAGAACATATAAACTTTTACAAGGAATAAATATGTTATTATTCCATTTATCATATTTTCATTACTCTTCTCTCCATGCCCTCCCCACCCTTTACCCACTACATAATCTAAATAGAATGTCATTGTTTAAACAAAGAAAAGAAGAAAAGGAGAAAAAAAAGAAAAAAATGTATCGAATTACTGACCTTACTTCTCTTTTTCAGAAAGAGAAACAAATTGAATAATAGCTTGTTATTAGTTCCTCAGATATTTTGACTGGTTATGAAACAAAACATTTCTTTGCACACAGAGAATAACTTTGATTAAATCTTTTTCAGAATATTTGTGGCTTTCTGGAAATGCAGGAACTATATTTAAAAAGATTAATAATGAAGTAAAATGATGAGAGAAAAAAAAAGAAAAAAAAACATAGAACAAATCATTTGCTTTTTAGTCTCTTCTTCCTTTCTGAAGTCTTCCACGAAGTTTCAGTTGCCAGTCTCTTTAATGAAGGGCTATCCCATTCCATTTCCTCCATTTTATCCAAAATCTTATTTTTTTTGATAAACAGTAAAGCAGAGTCTAAGTCATCAAAAATTTTAGGACCATCAGGAAGGAAGATTTTTAGCTTGGCAGGAAACAGAAGGTATGTTTTAAACTGTGCTTTTTTAAGCTCCCTTATTAGTGGCAGAAAAACTTTTCTTTTAGCTATTACCAAGGAAGAATAGTCATTGTCAAAATGCACAGTTGTCTCATTAATCTTAACAGGAGCTTTGGCCCAAGCAGATTTAAGAACCATCTCTTTATCAAAAGATGATAGAAATCTAACTATAACTGATCTAGGATAGTTTTTGTTAGAGTTAGTATTAGCTATAGATCTATGTGCTCTTTCGATACCAAAAGAGAATGCTTCTGGTAAGTCTAAAGTTTTAGGAGCCATGTTGTTAAAAAGAAGTAATATTGTTACCTTCAATATTTTCTGGCAGTCCAAAAATCCTAATGTTATTGCACCTAGATCTATTTTCCAGGTCATCCAGCTTTGTTTGTAAATGTGTATTTTGTTTCAGCAGAAACTCAATGTTGATTTCCTCTTCTTGGATTCTATTTTCCATGTCATTCACAGCTTCTTTTATGCCTGTCATCTGGATCTTCTGTTGTTGCAGGTCTATATGTAACAAGTCTATTTGTTTTGTAGTTTTTTCTATGAAGGTATCTATTTTAGTATCCATTTTATCCATCTTAGCAGTAAGTTGCTGGATTATAGTTATCAGAGACTGAAGTTCTTTCTTGATGCTGGAGTCTTGAGAATTTGTCTTACTGGAACTCATTTCAGACTGATAAACTGACAGGAAAATTTCCAAAGTGATTTCTGACAGGAATATTGTTAAAATTTCCTTTCTTTTTTAGATATAGTTCAAGAACTATATAAAACAAACATATTTAGAAAGAAAATTACTTCAAAAATTAATTTTTTAAGTAATTAATTCCTGTCAATGTAATGAAATTGGTGGAGCTGAAGAAATCTGCTGCTATCCTGTGTTCATCCTTGGCCACGCCCCCTAGACCAAGTATTTCTGATGACATATGACTTGCTGACATGCAGTAAATCCATTAATAATGGGTCAGAGAGGATGTCTTATATACCAGACTTAGCAGTCTGTAGTATAATGGATACAGTGACAAGGCTTTCAGTCATTCCATGTAGGACATGCTGTTTAGGCCTACTAAACTTTTAGTAAGGTAACTCTGTGGGCATTCCAGTTGTTGCACATGTCTGGACTATACATGCCAAAGGAGCCATTATATTCAGTAACTGACCTAATGAGGGACGAGTAAAGGAGGGAAATGACACCCTTGGATGTAGACATACACAATCCCTTTGTGTATTAAGGTGTAGAGTATAGGAGGACTTTCTTATAACAGTAGTCACGTGTTGGTCAAAAGTTAGGTCACTGTCTACAAAGTTCCCAAATCCCAAATAACTGGGTCAACTCTTAGGGACATGTTGTCAACGTGATAATTTCCTGTACTAGTTGACTTCTCGAATGATACAATAATGCATTTTTGATATTTAGTTTCTGTCCATGATTTGGAACCAGTTATTTATTTGAAACAAACCTTCCTGTAGGATGTCATTTGGAGATTTAATGTCTGCTCCTGGCTTGCAGTCATCTGCAGACTTAGTCAGAAAGAGACCTTGAAACAAAGCCAGCTACTGGCAAATACTTAGGTAAATACCTTGTTTCCCACACAAAGGAGTGGATTATTGATGTTATGGAATAACATTATTAAAAAAAAACAGTCTTACCTTTTCTTAATAATGTCATTATATAGAAGGACTTTAGTACTCTTCTGCTGGTGAGTGATAGTCTGGAGTATAATGTATGTGATGCCGGATTGAGAAAAAATTGTTGAGTTGCAGTAAGTGAATTTGCATAATGAGCAGCCATATGCAGGGTGCGTGTGATTCAGAAAACCCAGCAACATGACATAGCCTGCCAAAATAACATAGCTGCGAACCAGGATACGCGCACGCCGGACAACGTGCACGGCCCCAACCAATCAACAGTTCAAAAAAGATGAGCCAGCACGTATGGTTCACTCGACCACAATTTTATTATAAAGCAGGTTCCTGTAAATCAATATAGGAACCCAAAAATATACAGCATACCGGTTTCGGCCATGTCATGGCCTTTGTCAATGCTATAAATTGAATACAAGTCAGAAAACCCAACCCCTAGTGAGCACCCAATATATAGTACACATTTAAAGTGATATATACCCTTACCAAATACATGAGACATGAAACAATATATTGGAAAAGGACAACATTTCCACCCCCATAATTATATTAATTCATCATAATAAACATGTAGAATCCATATATTATCATAAATATCCTCAGAATTATTATAAGAGTAAGGGAAATGTACCATAACAAAATTTTATAGGCCATGAAAAAGTTAAGGGAAAATAATCCTTACTTCCCATATGATTATATAGTAATAAACCTACAAAATCTATGTTAGTCATAAATGTTCATTCCAACTATTATGAGAGTATTGATTCAAACAACCTCTCCAAATGATATATAATATATGCACATAATTGCAAAAATTATGATGTCAATAAATAACCTCAGTAAAACATAGAAATTGTATATACATATTCCATGTTCCTATTAAATTGAAAATATCCCTCAAACCATCTATTACAATAATATTAAACAACGGCCTGTAAACCATAGAATAACTTCTGGGGTTCTAAAATATCACAGTAAAACAACCAATGATACCATATAATTACCCCTAAATACTACCCAATAGGCCTGTTGATCATATGAAAAACAGAGGCAAGAAATGGTACATAAACCAACACCCCCTAAATCATCATATATATGCATTAATTCGTGAGATAATCTATTCTAACATGTTTAACCCAGGTCTAAATAAACCACCCAATTGGATTATCCACCTATTTTCCATTTGGTTGAGTTTTTGATGCCATCCGGCTTTAAAACCCCTATGAAGGGTTATCCTGTCTATAACAACAAACCGGAAAATTGCTGAGGCATGTTCCAAAGTATGTTTAAATAAGGCATTGGCAACACGTTTGTTCTTTATTGCACTTAGATGTTCCCCTATTCTAAATTTCACTGGTCTCGACGTTTGTCCAACATAAAATGCAGAACAGCTACAGGTTGCCAAATACACAACCCAGTCTGTACTGCAATTGGCAAAGACCCTTATTTCAAAAATTCTAGACGTATTTTTGCTAGAAAATTCTTTTTTTTGCTGCAAATGTTGGCAAGCTGTACAATGACCACAAGGATAACAACCCCTTAATAATTCACCACTTAAAGTTCTTTGTTGTGGTAAACTTGGAATGTATCTTTTATAATGTGTGAAATGTGAATTCATGTTTCTTCCCCGCCGATAGGAAAATTGACAGTGTTCAGGCAACACCCTACCTAAAACCTCATGTGACAAAAGAATGCCCCAATGTTGGTTAATGACATCCCTAAAGCGATTCGTATTGGTACCATAAGTTGTTACTAGCCGTATTGGTTGATTATTATTTAACATCTTACACTCCCTGTTATCTGTTTTGTAACATAACAAATCCTGACGTGTCATTCTGTTAGTTTGTCCTGCAGCATTGTCTAGAAGTTGAGATTCATAACCCCTTTGTAAAAATCTGCGAGATAAATCCAGACTGCAATCCAAATAATCCTGATCGGATGAGCAAATACGTCTGATTCTCATAAATTGAGATTTTGGAATATTGCGGATGGTATGGCGAGGATGAGAACTCTTGGCATGTAATAAAGTATTGTATTTAGGGAATTTGCGATATATAGTAGTCGATAAAGTATTATCTGCAAGTTTAGAAACCTTAACATCCAAAAATACAATCTCTGAATGTTCAATGTTAACCGTGAACCGAATGCCAAGAGAATTGTTGTTCAAATAATCCACAAACTGAATTAAACATTGCTTATTTCCACGCCACACCATCCAGCAATCGTCTAGATATCTGCGCCAGATATCCAGATGTTGTAGAAATTTGTTATGATGGTCATCATATATATACTTAACCTCATAATACCCCATGAACAAATCTGCATAAATGGGTGCAAAAGAAGCACCCATCGCAGTGCCCTTAATCTGCCAATAGGCCTTCCCTTCATAATAAAAGATATTCTTCCGCAGTACCAGTTCAGTTAGTTTAATCAAAAAGTTGTTAAAGGCCAAAGAATAGAGGTTGGATTTATATAACCAAAAGGAATCCGCTAAAATTCCCTGATCATGTGGGATACATGTATATAGTGAAGCCACATCAAGTGTACAAAGCAGCCAATGAGATTCTAATTGCGAATCATTGATGATGTTAAGGAATTCGGTGGTATCCTTAATACGAGACCTAATAAGCATCAACAAAGGCTTCAAATAGTAAGTCAAAAAAGCTGACAATGGTTCCATTAAGGAACCCCTGCCTGAAACTATAGGTCTACCAGGGGGATGTAGTGGATCTTTATGTATCTTTGGTAGCATGTATAGGTACTGAGAACTAGGCTCCTCCACCTTAAGTTGCATGCCTACCTGTGTGGTAATAATACCTTGTTGCACCGACAAATCCAAAAAATCATCAATTTCTCTCTTAAAGGATAAAGTAGGATCCACATTTAATACCATGTAAAAACTAGAATCTGCTAATTGTCGCAAGGCTTCCTGGTTGTATAAAGAATTATCCAAAATCACAACCACTCCTCCTTTGTCCGCCATAGTTATAACTATATTATGATTATTACCAAGCTCAACCAAAGCTTGCCTTTCTGCTGCTGTTAAATTATTTTCAGTAGGCCCATACAAATTAGAAAAATGTAACTCTTTCATTATACACTCTCTAAAAATAGACACATGTTTGTTCATGGGGGGAACGAAATTAGATTTCCTAAACCTAAAATCAGATGATCTTTGAGTGTTTTCCTGATCTGCAAAAAAGATTTTTAGGTTAAGTATTCTACAAAATTCGTCAACGTCTTGTAATAACTGAGTTTCTGGAACCAGTGATGAAGGTACAAAAGATAGTCCTTTATTCAATAGTTGTGTATGTACAGAAGAAAGTTCAAAAGAAGAAATGTTATGAATATTGTCAATTACGTCACCATTTGTTGTAATAGGGACTGTAAGGTTAGGTTGCCGGAATCTGTTCCTGTGTTTCTTGCCACCCCGCCTCCTACCCCTAACTCTAAAGGGGGTGGCTGTTTCCTTTTCGCTGCTGGGGACACCTGGCGTGAAAAACTCTCCCCATCCGTTACAGAGGAGGCCTCCTCCTCTGAAGTAGTATCAGATGTGACTTTATGATGTCTTAAGATGGACCTTGGTCTTTTTTTATTAATATTGGTATGCCTAGAATCCTGAAATCTGACTGATTTTTGATTTACAAAAGGTTTCCCTTTTTCATAGTCCATCAAATCACGATTAAACTTATTGATTTTCCTTTTTGTAAGCTGTTTTTCCAATATTGAAAGGTCCTTAGCCAGGTCTGAAACATGTTGTGAATATAACACCTCAGATCTCAATTTTTCTACCTCACCACACAAAATTTCAATCTCTGTGAGTTGACTCTGAATAGTCCTGTCATAATACCTTAATAAACAATCAACAAAATGCATGGAGGATAAATGTTGTGCCTCCGCCCATTCCTTAGAAAGCTCGCTATCTATATTGGCCACAATGGGTTGTATACGGACCCTTAATCCCCTGGGGGTAATATCTTTAACTTTGTAGGCTTTAAAAAGTTTCAAATGCCATACATTGGTACGCAAGGCTTTCATATGTCTATTAAGCTTAGAAAACATATTGTTACATTGGGATTGGCCATCTGATATTGTGTTCATGGAATCAGGTCCTGATAAAGTATTTAGGCCAAACACCTCCAAATTATCTTGATCGGCCGAAAGCCCCTTCAATAAATCACTAATATCCATAACTGAGGTATGAAAGACCTAAAAATAGTATAATATAAGTGCACCAAATATCCGAGTGACCTTCAGAGCAAACACAAACGTCTAATATTCCATATAAATGCTATTTGTCCATGTTAGGTCTAACCCCCCAACCATATTCAGTTGAACCTTATTCAGGTCAAAAATGAACCCTTTAACTATCTTACCATAAGTGGCCAATGTACAAAAAGTCTTAATCAAAAGCTGACCTTCGTCTCCAAAAACAATTGTCAATTCTAAATGTCATAACTACAATGACTGAAGCCAAAATCCAAAACACCATACACCCAATTGGATTTATAATCCAGCTCTAAAAAATATAGAGTATTGCCCATCCAATAGGCCGACTTGCGTCTCTGCCTGAATATCAAACTTTAATACAGTATATTGCCACCATAAGATATTGTGATCAAACCAACTCATAAACCATCCATTATTAATGTCATTATATAGAAGGACTTTAGTACTCTTCTGCTGGTGAGTGGTACTCTGGAGTATAATGTATGTGATGCCGGATTGAGAAAAAATTGTTGAGTTGCAGTAAGTGAATTTGCATAATGAGCAGCCACATGCAGGGTGCGTGTGATTCAGAAAACCCAGCAACATGACATAGCCTGCCAAAATAACATAGCTGGTCATATTATGTGCTAACAGATCTACAATAAAATACTATGCATATTAATGAGGCAAAAGACATGGCAGGCTGATTCAGCAACATTTAAATAACACACAGCAATACTGCACACATTTTAGCTTTGTACAAGCCCATAAGTTAAAGTTTAACCAAAGTAAAGTAGTGTATCATGTTAGGGGTTGCATCAGCCATTGCAAAAGTGTATATGCAAGAGGGTCTCACAGCAACCAATGCAGCCAGAAGGACTCTACCTCACCCCTGTAGGAGCCAGGTCATTGTGCTGCACTTAACCTCTCATAGCTTCCATGATACCAACATAATGGACTAGTGCTTTGAGGACAGGCACACCATGTAGAAAGTCATGGACATGTGTCAACCTTGATTGGATCCCTGGTTAGTAGTGTAGTACCTATCCGACTGATTTCTAAGGTATGTGTATGTATGCTAGCTACAGAGACCTTACAGTTATTTACCGAGGATATAGTGGTTACATCTCATGCATCTGCATCAAGAATTCTCTACCAGTTCCTTGACATCACAGTGTAGCATGTGTTAAAGTATATGTGGTTTCCACATAACCCACTGGAAAGAGCAAACATCATGCAAGAGTTCTATGACATATGATGTGACCTGTTTCCCTAACATAATGAGGGCCATAGTCTGTGCCCACATTAAAATAAAGGCCAAACCCAGTGATGATTGGAAAGGAGGTACATGATCAACAAAGGGTATCAGATCATCAGCTGCCAGTCAGTATGTAAAGTACAGGGTATCATCTGCAATGTGTGTACAAGCCACTCAACAGTTTTCTCAACTAACACATATGGGAGAGCAATGACCTTTATCAGTGGTTTGCATGGAGTTACTTACAACAGGGCAATCTTGTGAGTAATGCAAAATATTTCTTATAACTTTGTCTCACTGCTCCCATCAGAAATCCACACAATCAACCTGACCAGGGGTAGAACTATACATTATATCACATGAGAAGTATCACAGACCATGTGTTCGGTGCACTGAACTAATGTTTTTTTTTTTTCTTCTCTGGATACATCCAGTGATGTAATGCAGTATGAACCCCGCCACATGTAAAAAAATACTGACTGTATGTGCTGTTTTACATAATATGACAGTTAGGTAGCACTTACAGCAGAGCAGCCTATGGCAGGCATCAGAGTTCCCAGTACTGCAGGTAGTAGCAGCCGAGACAAACGAGCCTGAAGAAGAGGAGAAGGAGACAGCAGGGGTTAACCATGTCAGACAGAGATACACAAAGAATGTTGTGGCACTACCAAACAGAAAACACATTGCACTTAGCTTTAAAACATAATTGCACAAGAGTTAAGCAGATACATACAGTACGGGCCTCTTACCCAGTATCTACCCTCTTCTCTATCTCCTGGTCTCTGTTTCAGAAATACATTGCTAAGAGGAACTGCAGCTTTTTTAATTTCCAACTTCCTCATAGTGTCACCTCTAGACCTAGCCTCTCAGTTAGTAACTATACATATAGGGGCTCTAAAATACTGCTAGGCAAAGTTTTTTATTTTTGGTTATAATTTTCTTTTTTTTCTCCGTCTTTACACTTGCTTTTATACTTAGTCTATACATTTTATCACTCAACTCTATTACTACTATCAACCTGACTACATCAAACTTGTACACAATCTAACTATATAAAATTGTAAAAGATGCAGCTCTCGCCTTTGTATCTTATTCTGTAATTCTTACTTACTTATGTATTGGTTCATTCTAACTGTAAAACATTGTAAAGACTTTTTTTTTATTCTGTGTATCTAATTTTAATTTTCATGCTTATGTACTGTCTATGTAAATATGATTGCTGCTGTTATGCTCCTTATAACTGGTTGCAATTGATTTGTGGAGCTTTTCTCCACGGGCCTCCACTGAAAATGAACATGTATTCAGTCGGACTCTCCTGGTTAACAAACGTAAAATGAATAAATAAATGAACAAATAAATAAATAAAATAAATACAAATGAGGCATAGAAAAACACCAGACTGTTCTTAACCATGTATAGGGTGGCCATTCTGTGCATCAGACATAGATAACCCAAGTAACAATGTACAAAGGGCAAGGTGAACAATTATCATCATTTTTACAGTCGTGCAGGTATGTAAAATAGCTTGTGTCTTTCACAATAAAGTGTTTGAGTCTTAATGTGTGGCAAAATAAAAAGGGCATTTATGTGTGTTGCAAGAACCTGATGGTGAAAACTAACTTGCTGAAGGGCCAGGGTCAATGTGTGTGTGTGTGTGTGTGTGTGTGTGTGTGTGTGTGTGTGTGTGTGTGTGTGTGTGTGTGTGTGCGTGTGTGCGTGTGTGTGTGTGGAAGTTGCATGTATGTGTGTTCATTTACAGCAACATAACCTAAACACATGGGACAGCACTGTGACTTGGCCTACTGGGCAGATCCAGGACCTAAATGACAGAGGGCTGTGCTTTCCATGCACATACCTGCCAATGAGAGTTGGCACTGCAGCAGTCGCACTGGCTGTATCATGATCATGGCTCAATGCTGGTGTGCTGCATAACCTAGAAAGACATCTGCCAACAGATGTGACAACATGACAAATACGATGACCACAAGCTTGGGGACAGCCTCTTCTGGGCATAGTTACCTTCACCATCGATGTTGCTCTGGAAGTGCTAGCATTGCCAGAAAGGGATCTGTCTTGTCTATGTCCATGTTGCCTATCATCTGTAGATGTAGCAGATGTCTGGCTGTGAGGTTGGCCCTTTGCTCTGATAGACAACCCAGGAAAATACTGCGTAGTCTAATGTGTGATTCAGTCTATCCAATCAATCACGCATACATCAGTGTGCACAGCCAGGATCGCCCACACTATCGTTGTCAAGGCTCTGGTGGAGCTAGCCTTAATGATGACCCTGCACACACATTTGGTGGCAGCTATTAACACACCAACCTTAGGAGAGATAGGGAGGGAAGAGAAAGGTATGTAGCTATATCTCTGAAAAGCACCAATATCAACATCCACTGTGTGGACCACACTGCCCACCTGGGGTAGGAACAGATGCTGATATACCTGATGTGGGGAAACCATGCTACCCTGATCTAGTGTGTACCTATCAATGTGTTCAATCTCAGATGATTCTGTTTTCAGGATAACTACTGGCGTAGAGACTGTGCCCCCAGTGGGAGTATCAGATTTGGGGGTCACAGTCCATGTATCATCACATAATGTCTGCCCCCAACAGTTATAGCTTATTAACACTATCATTATTGACAGCAACAGATCTTCAGTTATCAGATGGGGACAGTGCCACAGTGCTGATGCTAGAGAAAGATTTACCCATGAATACACCAAAGCAAAAAATATACACTGTGTAAGTAATGCCCAGCACAGCAGCTATACATGCAAAGGATGGCTTTATACATATAAAAACATAGGCTTTATACATATAAAAATATAATACCCTGGCAATACTTCATGAAAATCGATCTAGAACATGGATTCATGAAGTGCATGTATACCATGCATCAGGCACATACAAAGAACATTCCACAAACAACATGTTAAGGGGGGGGGGTTGTCTCTCTCAGTAATAGATATAGGACTACCTACATAGGGAATATGTGATAGAAACTCTCTGAGGCCTGTCCAGCTCAGCCTCAACATTCAGCACTGCTCCGTGAAATTCTCTGGACATGGTATTTCCTTTAAAAGTGGATGGAATCTCCTCCATTTCTATGAGAGGTAGCTCAGACAACAGCCCTCCACCAGTTACAGGCCATTTCTGTGCCATAGTCTCTGTCTAGTGGGTGACAGTATGGATCAAATTCATGTCCCATTAATGGACCATGTCATAATTTCAGTCATGACCACCCAGGATTACAGTGGTGACCATATCAGCTCAAGCACAGTCACAGAAGAGATAGACAGTGGTATGGGTGTTGAAGAGCTGTTGGCCATGGAGGCAGAGGATCTGTAGTATTATCTCATTTTCTGCATCCATACATTTGGGCTTGTGGGTGGATTATTTATGTCCCTTTTTGGTGCATTGCTCTGTTGCATGGAAAACGTTTCTTCTCTGTCCTCTACCCTTTTCAGTATTTAGTCTGGGTAAATAATACATTAGCATGCCACATACTTATGCAAAAAAGACCTCATCACTAATTAGGTCACACAGAGCAATGGCGATGTCCATATATAAACAAATTGACATTGCATTTTTCATCTAATTGTATAAATGAAGAAAAATTGTATCATACACTAATAGTTTACCATGTAAATATGAAATCAGGTTAAAAATAATATGTGGACATAGCTTTCTTGGCTCAGTCACTCATACAGTGATATGTACATAGCCAATAAGATGGGGGAGGGACTTAATCCCCAGATTTTTCTATGTTGTTTTACAGTGTTCACTTTTCACTCTTATCAGTGTTTTAACATTCCTTTGAAAAATATGTTTTCTGGCAATCTTCATGATATGTTCGTTCACTTTTTTTTTGCTAATGCACCAGTTAGAAAGGCAAGGGTGTAAATCCAATGAGGTCTCCCTTGTATCAAGCTGCAAAATAATCTCTATCCTTTGCTCACATCTTGCTGTCACTTAGACATATGAGGCAGTCAGCAATAAATGTCATCTTGCAAATATGAAATGCAATAAACCTAATGCAAATAGTCTAACTGCTTCTATGGCTTGGTGGTCTTATGCAGAGATAGATGAAGGTTTGAATGCATTGATGGTTGTATAGTTTTTGTAATGCTCACATGATAGTTGCCAGCGCTATTCTAACATTTCCATGAAGCTTTTTCAGGAATCTTTCCCATGAGTGCTCCCATGGCATGTCTTGCTAACACACTGGTCTGAAGAATATTTGTGACAAGTACAAGAGATCAGGTATAACTCTCTTTTCTTGCTATCATGGGTTAAATGCATCTGAAATGCATTTTTCAGCACTTTTCCTATGAATGCTTCCATGGTACCCTTTGTGTATGCACTGCTTTAGAGAATATTAGTGACAAATGCAGAAATTCAAATCCATTTAGGTTAAGTTCACCTTTCTTGCTGTCAGGGGTACCTTCCTTTTCTTCAAATACAACATTCCTGTCATTAGGTTGTAAATTAAATCACTGAGTTTGATACTTTCTAACCAAATATATTTATGGATTCATCTACCATTCCTGAGCTAAGATGGTAAGAAAATAAGCTCTTTTCAAATGTCCATCCTGCTCATTCCTCATTTACTCACATTGTGTTCAGAGATACCAGAAGATGCTGATGGCTGGAGGGACGGTGGTCTAAAGAGGCATTTAGTGACTTAGAAAGGGAATTTTTAACTTTTTTTTACTGTGACAGAAAGGAAGCATATACATTATATTAATTTCATATACTGTCAACTGGAGCTGCATTAAGAATAATTCCACAGATATTTCATGTCAAAATTATAAATGAAGGGGACGTGGCCAAGATGTACACTGACTAGCAGCTGTTTCTTCTAACTCTGCCATCTAGTTATATTTCTGACAGGATTTAGACTTCAAAAATAATCCATTTGGACTTGTTCAAAAATTTTAATATCTTCAAACCTACTTGTGGATTATTATAAAAAAATATTTAATTCTGCTGAAACTTTCCTGTCAAAATCTTAAGACAACACTTTATAGCACTTCTGCCTGAAGGATTAGTTATTCCAAGAACAAGTCATCAGATTCTTCTCTGAAGAAAGAACTTTTGTCCCTGACAACAACCTTGCAGGAGATATCTTTGAAACTAGACAAATTGGATACAAAAATAGATGTCTTTGAACATAAATGTTCAAAACAGATGGACCTTATACACGAGGAACTGCAGCTTCAAAAATCTCAAATCTCTGACAGAACAATCTCTCAGTGATGTAGATGGAAGGCTTCAGGAAGGAGAAAACAACACTGAGTTTCTCTTAAAACAGGATAGTGTTCTACAAAATTAGTTGGAAGATTTGGAAAACAGGTCAAGAAGAAATAATTTACGAATCTTCGGTCTTCCAAACAACATAAATGGAAATAATATGGTGAGTTTTTTAACCACTTGGTTACCTGCTGCTCTAAATCTCCCTGTAGCCCTTTCATTCGGAATCAAAAGGGTGCATAGATCCACTGTTTCTTCTCCTAATAAAAATACTCCTAAATCTGTAATTGTTAAACTTATTTCAACACAAGATTTCTGACAGATGGAATAAATTTTTTTGATGATTTAGACTCTGCTGTTAACTATATTAAAGCAAGTAAAAAAATTGACAAAATGGAAGATATGGAATGGACAAATCCTACATTAAAAAGAAATGCAGAGAATAGCTCCTGGAAATCTATGGAAAAAAAGAAGAAGCTAAAAGACAAATAACTGTTTGCTCTATACTACATGCTTTCTTTATTTTTTCACTCTTTTAATAACATCTTGAAATCTACCATATATTTGCTGTGGTCCTTGAAATTTACAGGTTTGTACCATCACATTATAACATGTTCCAGTTGAAAAAAAAATGTATATGTAAATGTCTATGTATGTGTATATTTGTATGTATGTATGTATATGTATGTAAATGTATATATGTAAGTGTATGTGTATGTATGTATGTATGTACATATCTATATATACATATATATATATATATATATATATATATATATATATATATATATAATATATAAATATGATTGTTTATATATTCTTAATAAAAGTTTGAAGCTATTAACAAATATCTACTTCTGGGTTGGGAAAACTTGACAGTATAAATTTATTGGAAAGTCAAACATATGTATAGTATAGCAGAGATCCAATTTCTATATAATTATGCAGTCATATGGGGTGGAAAGGAAAGTATGATATGAGGCATGTTTTCATTGCTTTCCCCTATTGTGCTTTGTTGCTTCATTTTCCTTCAATGTGCCTTCCTGGCGTTAGTTTTGTTTTTAGATTGCAGATGATAGAGACACTTATGCAGCAAGTGGTTTTGTTCTGGTGCATACAAGGTGATGGAAAACTGATTTTAATATATAAATTGTTCTTAATGCGAATACGAGCTATTTGAAGGCTTGGATACATTAGTTTTGTTTAAATTTGCGATTCCCACTAAAACGGCAAAGAATGAAGCAATTCACAATTCAAAAAGCTTCAGTTGATTGTCAGAACTCTTTCACGAGCCTTAAGCTCTTAAGCAGATAGTCTTTGTTAAATCAGCAGTTTGCAAAGCCGTGGGTCTGAAATGAAAGAGATGAACTTTGAACTCTTTAAACAGGAAGAGGATAGAATGCTAGAATGATAAATATGGCACCAGATTAAACAACTATGAATCTTCAAAAAGAAGAGAAAAGGAAAAGACTTACAAATCCAAACTATATATTAATTTAGTTATCTAACTGTAATATGAAATAACTTTATTTCTGACAATACAGTTCAGGAATACTTTCTCCATTAACATGTTTATGAAAGAAATGGAACCTTAGTATAGTGAAGAAAACAGTGTCTACTCAGTGAATTATTTAATATTTGATGTAATAATCTAAAAACTAAAATGTGTAATGGTCCTTTCTCATTTCATTAACAAAATTCAACAATATTAGGCATTTATTTAATGTTTCTGTCCATGTAACAGTAAAAACATTCCTCTAATGTTCTGATTATATCTATATGCTGAGTTAAAAATATGTAGTATTACAGCATAAGGATTGTTACTTTCAAATTGAAAAAAAATCATACTGAAAAGGTTTGTTTATTTCTCATGGCAATATATTACTACAAGGATACAGACCACTATAATAACAAAAGATCTTATCAGTTGATTGCCATAAACTCAGTTAGTGGTTAATTTAAGAAATTATAATAAAGGGATGTTAATATATGTTTGTTCTAATTACCAAGCAATTCATTTAATATAGAGTGATGTAGATGCTTATTTCTAATTAATTCCGGTATGCTTGTTGTCGATTTAAATATCTTATGAGATACTGAAGAGCTCCATTGACTATGCTTTTATTACTGCTACACATTATCATTTTCTTTGAAGTGACTAATCAGAAAGTTAATGCCTTCTAAACTATTGTAAAATTGTATGAATTCAAATGTTCTTAGTTTATTACAGACAATGTTAGACTATGAAAATTGTATTCAATGTTTACCCATGTTCTGATTTTAAGTATTGAGGCTATTTAAACTTATGCATCTCACTTTAAGAATGTAATAAATGATTCTATTAAGATATATTAATAAGTCGTATGCCTTGAATGAAAATAACAATGGCAATAACCGAAAGTTGTCTGTTGATACTACAAGTTTAGAACCTGAATTATTACTATGTTTTTATTTATAGGAATATTCTTTTCTTACTTAGTACATAACAAACATGGTTAATACTATAGCATACATTTAATTGGTTAATTGTAAATAACACACAGCTTTAAATTTACATCAGACATATAAAAAAGTATGAATCATAAATCAAAATAAATATCTATTTTGGTAATATAGCAATAGATTCATTAATAATTTGATTCACCTATACTACATCTAAATAAATTCTAACACAAAACACTTAATATCAGTATTCTTAACAAGAAGCAGACATGCATTTTGAATCTCAAATGTTAATACAGTAATTTTTAATTACATATAAAACATCAGTATTTACACATTTTGTCATAAATCAATGCTGTTAAATCTCAGATTTGGTGGAGGGAAGTTATCTGTTGCTAGTAAGGGGATGGCTGATTCAAACAGTCTTTGTTTGAATCAAGAGTCTTTGAACTTCATTAAGCAGGTAAGGATGTATATAAAACTTGATTATTTGTACATAATTATCATTTGTTATTTTACAGTGTCTAAATCAGCTAGAAATTTAATTTACATATTTACACTTTTTTCAATTTGATCACAATTTTTACACAAATAAAGTAAGAATAAACAGACGCATGAATATTGCTGGTTATTTAGGAATTCTAATTCCAATTCTAATTACAGCACTTATTACTATAAATGCCAACATTAAACTGTATCTCCATTAATGTTAATGGAGTAAATAATAGCTGCAAAAGAGGAAATCTATATAAATACATAAATCTTTTTAATCCAAGTATAGTCCTTTTACAAGAAACACATCTATTAAAAGAAGATATAGACAGACTTAATAATAAAAAATATAGAGTACTTTCAAGTTCACATCATCAACAAAAAAAAAGAAAGGTGTTGCTATTCTGTGGAATAATTCACTTCCAATCTCTAAAATACTAAATACTTATAATGATGATAAGGGTATGTTATGTGCTATCACACTAGAACTTAATAAAAAAAATATACATTCATTAATGTATATGTTGAATACCCCGGATAGGTACACATACAGTTAAATAACAACTAGATCAAATAGTACACTTTTCTAAAGGAAACATTATATTTACAGGAGGCTTTAATTGTATAATAAATGAAAAATATTCTACTGCAGTAAGGAAAAGAATGATTACATCATCATCAAAAAATTTGATTGAATTTGTTGAATCATATAATATGAGAGATATTAATGATTTTGCAGAACCTAACTCACTTTTTTATACATATTACTCTCCAAGACATGCAACCTAATCTAGAATTGACAGAATGTATATATCAAATCAATTAATTAATAATCTAAAGGGGGTTAGAGTTCAAACATGCCCAATAACTGATCATAATGCAATAACATTTGAGTTGCTTATGCATTCTGATTGTTACCCTCAAATTAAAAGAATACCAGCATATCTAACTACTTTATCTGACTTTAAAGATTTTTTTTTAACTCTGAAACAAAAAATGTATTGAAATTAATGGTACCGAAAGTACTTCAGTCATTTATATATGGGATGCTTTAAAGCTTACCTATATGGGAGAATAATTAATTGGTACTTTAACAAAAAAAAAATTCTGGGATAAAGAACTAAAATCTCTTCAAGAAAAAAACTGACAAGGCTAAATTACAAAACCAAACATCTAAATTCAATAAGACTGAGGAAATCAATACCTTAAATAATAAATACTTAGAAATCCTAAATCATAAGACTAAGATTAATTTAGAAAAAAAAAGTTCATACATTTTTCTACCAATCCTAAATTATTAAAGACACTAGCTATTAAAACTAAGAAGTTAAATAAAATATATCATATCAAAGAGATTTATTCTGTAAAAAAAGAAGATGGTAACAGACTTAGGAGATATACTAATGGAATTTAAAAATTGCTTAATTAAGATTAATCAAAATGTAGACATTCTAGATTTAAAAATTAAAATAAGCTCATTTAATAAGAAATACACTAAAAACAAACTAAATGAACAACAAATTATTGCATTAGATAAACCAATTTCATTATCAGAAATTAAAAATCAAATTAACAAGTTAAAACAGAATAAAGCACCAGGCAATGATGGGATAATTTCTGAAATATATAAATTATTCTCCAATGAACCACTTGTACTATTACATCAAGTTTTTTTTTCTAAATGTCAAGAATCCTTTAATATTCTTCCCTCTTGGAAATATACCCTTATCTCACCTATCCTGAAAACTGATAAAAAGCCCTCTAAATGTTCTTCATATAGGCCAATATCATTTTTAAATGTTGACTATAAATTGTTTATGTCCATTTATACCAACAGACTTAAAAAAATCCTTCCTGGACTAATTAATGAGGATCAAACAGGTTTTATTTTGATAGTATTAAAAGTATATTAACTATTATTGATCATACTAATGAATCTAGGAAGAATTTAACTTTAGTAAGCTCAAACATAAACTGTGCTTTTGATTTGGTTAATTGGGATTATTTATTTCTTAACTTAGAAGCATATACTTTCTCTGACAAATTCATCAATTTAATATCTTAGTTATTAAAGTCAGTCATGCATATATAAAAATTGGTTCATATCTATATGATAATATTCAAATACATAAAGGAACCAAACAGGGTTGTCCCCTTTCACCTTTATTGTTCATTATTACAATGGAACCCCTGGCCAATTACATAAGAATGAATAAAAATATTGGGGGATTAATCCGACTGCAGAGATAACATCGAAAATACAATTATTCTCTGATGATATTATACTAACAGTTGATGGAACAAATAAAACTTTTGAGGCTATATTTGATTTTATAGAAATTTTTAAGAAGATATAAGGCTTAGTTTTCAATTATAGTAAAATGAGATTACTCCCCATCACTTCAAACACTAACTTTTGGAACCAGAAATGGGCAAGATATTTAGTTAATGCAGAAGGATTAAAATACTTAGGCATTAAGTTAACAGATAATATAGAAGATATATCTAAATTAAACTACACTAATTGTATATCTTCTATCAATAATTTAATAAATAATTGGAAATCCATTACATTTACAATGGATGAAAAATTATCAATTATTACAATGATCATTTTGCCTAAGATACTTTACATTATTCAATTTACTTCACTAACTCCTTCAAAAAAACTAATCAAAGAATTTAATACATTAATCTTGAAATTTCTCTGGCAACCTAATAATAAACCTAGGATATCAATCACAAATCACATGAGAGATTGGTCCCTTGGTGGTATAAACCTTCCAGATTTAGAACTATATTCTATTTCTTCAGTGATTAAGACCCTATTATTATGATTAAATGAAAATTATACAGCTAGATGGAAGAAGTTTCTAGACGTTCTTTGTTTTGACATAAATGAAAACACTACTTCCAATAAACTTCTAATTTTAAATAATACTTTTAGCTGGATTATGGGGAGCTATATATCTTTAAACAAATTTCCTAATAAAATAACTTATTATATGAAACATTTACTAAAAGATTTTCAAAACTATACATATAAAAGTATAAATTATAAAATGTGGATATTCTTTTTGTTTCCTATTGCATACACTAAAAATGTTATAACCTCTTCTAATTTGACTAGTATCCTCTCAATAAAAGAAAAAAATCTTGTTTTCTGGTTCCAGTTTATTCAAGAAGATAACCTAATTACATTAGAGCAACTGATAATAACATATGGGTTAGATAGAACTATGTAACATTAACTTCAGTGCTATATAAAATTTATGTCTGACAAAATTAATCTAATTGCACAAAATGCAAGATCATCAATACCTAACTTAATAAAATTCTTTACTTCTTTTATACATCAAAATTCAACTATAGAATGTACGATATCAACAATTTATAGACTAATTAATAAAGAAGCAAACATTATATCAGAAAACTACTGGAATTACTTTACCTCAATAAATAATATGACACCCACTGAATTAGATAAAAAAATAATTTTGGAATCATCTAAACACACTACATCATCTCTTAGATGGAGAATTTATACATGGAAATTTATAAATAGAGTATTTTACACACCTCACAAATTAGAATGGATTAGTAAAGATAAAGTCTTATGTTGGAGATGTAAAACAGATTCTAAGCCTGATTGGTCTCACATGTTTTATGACTGTATAGTCTTAAAGAATTATTGAGGAAATATCAATATTCTTCTCCAAACACTTTTCACAGACAGATTTGAATTGACTAAATCCTTAATTCTGTTTAATACTCCAGTTCCAGATATATTAGGAAAATTAAATACCCTCTTTTATGGTCTGTTTTGGCAGCAGCTAGAAAGACAATAACCAGGAAATGGAAGTCTGAATATGCTCCTACATATGATGAATTTAAAAGCATTCTTACTGAAATGTGTTTGATGGAAATGATGACTATTAAATCAAGATCAGATAGAATACCCTTTTCATATAATATGTGGTCCAATTTAAAAAATATTCTAGATGAAACTAGTATAGCTCAATGAAATTTTTATAATTTTTATAATGTTCTGTTACATTGTTCTAACTAGTCACTGTTGTAAATACTTTAGTTGATGTTTCTGTTGTTCATTTTGTTTTGAATTGCAAGTAATTTCTTTTATGAATATCTGTAAACAACTCGTATTATTACATAAATTTTAATAAAAATTGTTTAAAAAAATTATAAATTAAGCTACTTCCTTTCTTCAGCTCATTCCAAGTGTGAGTGGGACACATATTTTCTCCTGAATGCATTGCCACTGAGTATATTGTTCACACAGACAGCTTAAGTGCTAGGAATATGGATGATAAAATGGAAGGGGGAGGGAGGGATTAACATACAACAGAAAATACTGGCTTCTGTATGGTGTTTGACATTGCAATACTTGAGCTACACAGTGGTGAGCAACAATTGTAACTGCTGCATAGCATGGACGCTATGATTTAATATTTTTCTGGTCATAGTCCCGACAGCCCACTGTATACTTTATATTGTGAATTTGGATATAGTGAAGATAGTTTGGCTATTACTAAATTCACAATAAAAAGTATGGAGTGGGATGTCATTACTATAGTCAGGAATAGACTGAAACCTCTGATCCCATACATCTGCTTTGTTTGACATGCCCTAACATGCTGAGGACAATTAATATTGGCTTCTGAGTTTGATTAAAAGAACACATGACACACATGCATGCATATACGCGTGCAACAAACACATACACAACCACACACATGCACACACACACACACACACACACACACACACACACACACACACACACACACACACACACACACACACACACACACACACACACATACACACACACAGACTTAGCAACCTAAATTTGCATTATTAGTTTTAAGTCATTCTAGCACTTCAGCAATGAAATATAATGCAAATTTGCATGTAAACATGTAAACATCTTGGGTTATAGAAACAAGACAAGCTTTGAATAATCAAAAATGCATCTGCAAAAAAACAACATTGTAACAGTTCAACATGAGGTAATTTATAACATTAATAATAACATTTCTAATGTTGTGATCCCATCAAAGCCATGGCAACACTTATTTTTCAAAGGTACTGGAGTACAAAGACAAAAAAACAATATTCTGATAATTGCTTAACACCAGGAAACCTTTTCCAGAGATATAAGCCTACCTGAGTGCATCATAGAATCATTCATTTCTGTGTTTTTTTCTGTTTGGTCAAAGTTAAAATTACTGTAATATTTGAGTTAGGGTAATCCCTGCTGCACCTGCTATACATGCCATCAATGGGGAACACCTGCCTTACTGGATGCATACTTTAGAGTAACCAAGTATGCACAAGACAGTGGCTATTTATACAAATATGGGAAGATACCAAGGATAGCAGGGGTAAATGTTGGTTAGCACTAATGGCACCAGTTTGGTGGCATTTTTCTCTCTTTTTTAGTGCTTGATAGTTGTTGAAAATCAGCTGGGGACATTGATTTTTTTGTCAAAAGGGGTATAAGTTATATAACTAGTAATTTTACCATGGCACATTCACACACACATATCACATAACATCTTCCCATGTATAGGGAAGATTTGCAAACATTCCATAGAAAACTTGCCAGCTGAGAACTTAATTGTAGAACCAAGCCCAGTGAAGTAACATGAATAATTGCTATGCTACAATACAATCAAAAAAATCTTAAGGGAAGAAAATTAGCTAACACCAACAGCCCCCAAACACACGCAAAATCTATATAACTTTTAGCACTGTACATTACTGCTGGCATTGCTTGATCTAAATTTTCTGTCTGGCACAAACCAGTACTGATTAATAGTGATTTTTTTCAAAGTTTACAATAAGTAACCCATTAACTCCACATTTTCATCAGTCTGTCCAAAAAATACTGACTGGGCTTCACTATTTTTACTCGTTGAATTTAAAACCCTATACCTCCTAAGTGGTTCAACACCTACTCATGAAATCTTCAGAGGAATGTTACTGGCATAAATGAGGTTTGGAACAGACCATTTTGTCCTGGGACATCTTCAAATGGGGCCAGTTACATAGGCTAGCAGGAATTAGGAGAATTAGGGGAGGATAGGGTTAAATGGGATAGATGTTTAGGAGGAAATGAGGTAAGGATAGGGAGGGGCTTAGATGGTTTTGTCAAGTGTAACTGAGGTAGGAGTCACATTTTGTTGTGAACTTGCTAGATAGCAGGTTTATGTCCAAAACGACCTGTGGGTGCACTTGGATCAGGTAGGCCTTGGTTTGGTGGGGGTGGACAGGTGGTGGAGGTGAGTTATGGTTATTTTTTTATTTATTTTTTTTTGGCAAAGTTGGTGTTGCATTATTTCTACATGATTGCTTAGGTAGCATTACTGGTGGTGAGGGGTGTGGGTTGGGAAGGAGTGTGTGGTCCCTGATTTGCCTTGTTCTTGGCTCCATGTCTCACTCCCAGGAAGAAAGTTGTCATCCCCGCACACTTCTTCTTGGGTCCTGACATGTGGAGCGATATAAGCATACTATTAAAACAGAACTTCCCACACAAGGCCTCAATGGAGACAATTTCTGCCTAAGTAAAGAGTAGCAACTGCTGCTGCTGCACATGTGCAGTGTGATGTTAATTGTCAGTGGAGTTTCAACCTGCATGTTTTATAAATATATATATATATATATATATATATATATATATATATATATATATTTACCATGTGCAATGGTGGTAGCAGATAAGTGAACAGCATTAATGCATCGGAGAGGCTATTGTTTATAGGAGGGATGTGGTTTTGTGTGTTTGTTTCATGTCAGAAACTTACTTCTGCTTTGCAGTGGTTGTAGAAGCATTCCCAAGTTAATTATTATGGTAGGTGTCTTTATTGCCTAACCTCCCTAGAGTTTTGGAAGCTACGAGGTGGATTTAACCAGGCACCAGAAACTCATAAAATTGATAGGCAGTGCATTTTAGCTATTTCTGTAAGTGTATTACTGATTATCAGCAGATGAAGTAGCCTATTTATTTAGGTAATGTAGAAGAGTTCTGTTTGTTTAGTATATGTATTGAAAGGGATGAACAATAAAACACGCCTCTTCCTTTCAAGCTTCCTTTTCTTTGCAAAGTGTGTTCTTTGTTCTGGGGACGGTTTGTACAGGTTGCGTTCAAGTTAGCTAACTCGTAGCAAACTGACCCTTTCTAGAGTTCATAAAGGTTTGTACTAATATAGTCGAACATTCTTTACCAGTTGTTTTCTCTCTTGTTTGTTGTTGAGGTGAAAAGCTGGTGGTGTTGTGTATACTAGCATGTATTTAAGGGCCTTTATAAAAAAAAAACCAAAACAAAAGAAAAACAAAATAATAATAAAGTAGAAATGAGGATTTTACACTTCTGTTTTCTCTTTTATGATGGTAATTATCTCATAGCTATGGGTGACTGCAGTCAGCAGCTAACTTCTTTAATTAGTTAGCATTTCTAGCTTATCTTGGGCATCTAACTCTGGTTCTGGAGGGATGGACAGCCCCAGGGTTGTGTGATGGGAACAGGTGCATTGCAGCTGAGGTTAAGAAATTTACTGAAAACATGGCGTGTATGTGAATCACACTGAATTAAGGCAAGTCTTGGTTTGTTGTGTTTGGAATACAGAGTGTGAGAAATAAGTGGATAAGCAGTAGTGGTGTTTATGGTCTTGGGAGGGATGGCATCAAGTGGGAGTGCAGGCCTGTTTTTAAAATGAATTGGATTATAAAATAAATAAAATTAGATTGTTTCATATGGAAATATGTAAGGGATGCAGATAAGGAATAGTTATATTTAACTTATCTTTCCACAGTGATTACTTGCAACATCTTCAGTGGGTATCATGTTACTTTTGGTGTTTATTATGGGATTGCTGTTGTATGTTCTTGTTTTGGCTGGGAAAGGATTTTATTTAGGTAAGGTGGGGTTGGGCTGAGGTAAGGGAGATAGGTCAGTGTAATGGGAGACAGTTTGAGGAAAAGGGCACTTTTGATATGGCTTTATGTCTAAGAACGTTTGTTGGGTGAGTATCATGAATTTACAGTGTTCTTTCTTTTACAGATGTAAGCAGTCGGGGATGGAAGGACATGGAGTTGGAAGGTGATGGTTTTGTCATGGTGGCTGTTCCTTCTGTTTTGAATACATTGGTCCCAGGAGATGTTTTGGTCATCAGAGTGTTGTGCAATGAGGTTGAAGAGGGCAGTCAAAATGAGCAAACCCTGAAAACATGCTGAGGTGCAAGGCAATGAATTTTGTTGCAGTGGTTGTTCTGGTGTGGTAAATATTATTACTTTATTCGGGTTCATTGAGGCACAGTTGAATTTATGCTGATCTGGGATAGTGGGTTTTCAGGTATGGCAGGTATGCAGGTGTTTTAAGGGATAGTTCAGGATTTGGGTACCATGTTTACCAGGGAAGCTTAAGCAAGGCACAGTTTGTTGTGTTTCTTTGCAGATGAGGGCTGGTCTTAATAATTTAGCTGGAGCTTAGAAAAATGGGTGCACCAAATGATGTTTGGTCTTAGAATGGAAGCTTTGGTGAAAAGAGGGGGAACAGCCTGGTCAGGCTGGTGGGCAGAGAAGAGGGCCAGGCTTCCCCTCTTCTGTTCCCCCCTGGTGATGGATGTGCAATTCAATAAGTTTGGAAAGAAAGTGAGCAGTTGCTCTGATGGACAAGTTAATAAGCAAGCTGAGCTGCTTATATGGATGGTGGTGTAATACAATAAACTGAAGGTGAGCGGGGAACGCTGCCTTGTTAGTGCAAAAGATAAATGAGCAAGTAGGGATGCTGCTTATCAAGGGTGAGCAGTTGCGCTGCCTTTATGGTTATTTTATGTTTCCTTTCATGGATGTATTATCACTGGAGTCATGTTTTTGGTTGAAAATGTATAACTATTGGTTAACAATCATATTTATGGAATTTTAATAAAGGTCATCAAATGTCATTCGGTATTGTGTGTTTATTGAAGTGGACCAAGACAAAATAAAATTTCACTGGTCTGAACATCTATCCTCAAAAACAAAGGAATAGCTGCACCTTGAATTTTAATGGAAAAAAACAACTTTTTAAGTAATTTTTTATTTCTCAACATACACAGAGAATGAAAATATCACATTTATATGGATGTACATACTCATTTTAGGGTTAAAAATCATGCCAGCATTATATAGTTATGTTGTGATAACATTTCTTTATTTTACTCTGAATTACATTGTAAAAGCTGCAGTCACTCAATTCACCAATGCTGTTCTTGTCTGAATTCCACCTAACTTCAAATGAGAATATTTCTATCTTGTGTTAAGACAATATGACATTTTCAGGACTTTACTTGATAATTCCACTTTTATTTTGTTTTGTATAATGTAACATATTTTAGGGAAACTGATAACAGAATCTCAGATATAAGCATGCCTCTCAAAGCAGTGCTGGTCTTAGATAAACTGGTGCCCTACTTTTTTCTTACAGTTTATCTTATTCTTTAGTTTTTTTTTTTTCTGCAGTTATTCATTTATTCAACATGTTGTGTCTAGGCAAGGACCTCACGCTGATAACTGTGAAGGAAACAGCTGCATTAAGCTGAAGTTCTAGGGTGCACAAACAGCTAGAAGATATGAGGTTTCTAGGTTCATAGATTCAAAGGTTCATATATTGGCTAACTGCCCTTGTGGGTCATTTTAAGCCTAGCCAAATCACCCCAGGTGAGAATAAAACTGTGCAGCTTGGGTCTGTAAGGTAAATACCTTAACCATTATGCAAACCTCCCACCCCTGCTCTGAGGTGCATTTTAGGGTTTTTTAAATGACCTTTTCTATTAGTGATTAGCTGAAGAGAAGTCACCATAAAAGAAAGACATTCACCCTTATTCTTCAGCTTGGTTTGTCCAACATCCTGTCAGCACATCATAACTGACAAAGACTCTAGTATAATAATTGCATTGGAAATAACTGTATTAATCTGGCAAACCCTCAAAAGCCACAGGGGTTCTAGATGCTCTGGGATGCATTTAACAGTTTTTTAAACAACTTTTTTATCCAATGTTGGCCTAAACAGAAAAAAAAAACCTCTGGAGGTTTAGATATTCTGTTTTGTATTTTATCACGTTTTTTGAGAAGTGATTGTAAAGTGAGCAAGTGACACGAGAGGATGTTACTTTCATCTGGAGATCCCCAATTAGTTATAGCCACATCTATGTACAATTCAGTTGTCAGAGTTTGATAAGAGGATGGCCATGTAATACATTTCACCTTTGTTTAAACAAATCATTAATTGTCACACATACAGATATTCCAAGTTGCTTTATACAAATCAAACTACTGCTGCAAAGCCAGAATAATAATCAAACAGCAGGTAGCTAGTCATTTCCTTCATAGACAGCCCCACCAATTATACCTACTGTGTGCACTTCAGGTGTCTTATTAAGTAGTCCATCTTACATCTCACAAATGCACACAAGTCCTGCATATCCAGAGAGCAAAACTGAGTAAATAGCACCCAGCCCTATAGCTCTCAACATCTTACCTTCCAAAATAATTGAGGACAAATTCAAAAATAATCCTGAAGACTTTTCAAAATATTAGTGGTGTTAACATGAGGAGATGACAGAAGAAGAGAATGCAAAATATACATTTTCTAAAGCAAACAAAATCTGTAACTCTTAATTACTATCATGATTTATTGGGTGTAATCCACCACGTTTTTCTCTCCAAATTTTCAGTTTTATTTGGAATTTGGAGGGACAGAACATTTTTTTTGTTTTGTTTATGCAGAACAAAATTTTGAGTCAAAGTCAGGTACAGTGGAAAGGTACACATAGCCCACATCCAGACATTGTAATCACGAGGCCTGATGGCCATGTACAAGTTGCCACACATTAAAGTATTCCCAGTTGCTCAACACAAATCCATAAGTACTGCAGAAAAAGTCTGACTGATCACAGCCAACATCATGAAAAAAAAAGACTTTCTTCACTGCTCCTTCTATCTCACATGCCAATAACCAAACACAAATATAAACCACAGTTGGTTAGACTCCGCCATGTGATTTCCTGTCTGAATTTATTTAAGGAAGAAAGTGAAAAACTGAGGTCTACATTTTTGAAGAGAGGCTATCCAACAGACTTCCTTGCTGGGAATTTTGAAGATGTCTTCCATAAACAAGTGAGGAAGCATTTCATCCCATACTGGGGATGCATGGTGGGATGCATAACACTGGCAGAACTGTTAATACCAAGTTTACTAATAGTTTTAAACTCACTTTCAACAGAGATGCTGATACCATTTCTGAGATTATAAACAGGAATTGGAAAATCTTTGAAATGGGAGGGATCAAAGACAAACACTGGGTGATCGAACACATATTGCGTACCATAAGGATTGCTGCATTAAGAATTATACTGAACAATTGTAGAGTACTCCTCATGATAGAGGTCTGATAAGTGGTCTGAATAAGTAGAAAATGGCAACTTATAAATGTGGTAGATACCCGCAATGTCCCTTCATCCTCAAAGTTGGGAGGGTTTTTATAAAACATTTTGGAAATGTCAAAGCAAATTTTAATACCAGTTGTCATAGTAGGGGAGTCGTATATGTGGCTGTCTGTCAAAAATGTGCAAAGTTTTATGTAGGGAAAACAGAAAGGCCATTGAAAGAATGTATTTATGATCATTTCTCCATCTATGTCTTTATCTCTATCTTTTTCTGCCCTCTTTGCATACCTCTCTCCTGACCTCAGATAGTGAGACCAGTAAGCTTACTGAATGCTGTTTCTAGCCTAGTCTTCCTGGGAAACTATCCCTGAGTATAAACCCACAAAATAACTGTTTTACATGTGTATACCATGTATATATTTGCTACTTTTTTCACTTGGTTTGTAGAATTTGAAAGCTTCCTAAAATCGTGTTAACTAGAGTGTTCTTAGTTATCTCTCAGAGTATAGTATTACTTGCTAGCCTTCGCTGTGATGAATATTAAGCTCTCTACTGTGTACATTTTTTTATTACCTCTTTAATTACTTTTTATCTCCTTCTCTCTTGTAATAATGCCAACATATCTTGTATCAGATACTCATATAAACTGTTTTTCGTTAGTCTATTGTTGTAGTGTACCTTTATGTAAATCATTATTGCTATTCTTTTGCATTCTATTAGCTTAATGGAGCTTATCTCCCCAGGCCTCTACTGAAAATGGACATGTAGCCAGTTAGATTAGCACGGTCAACAAATGTAAAATAAAATTTGTATGCTATTAAAAATATAATTCAACCAATGTACTTTGGAAACATTTCAGTATGTGACTTTTAAATTTTCTGTGTTGGATTTATTAAAGCAGGACAGTACGGGTGACCCTTGGAAAATCTGACTTGAAGTTAAAGAAGTTCTTTGGTGTATTAGACTAAATTTTTCTCTTCATTTTGGATTAAATGACCCTTATTCAATTGGACCAGTTTTAAAACTTAAATCACTTAAATGCAAATGATCTTTGTATTTAATTTATTTATTTTTTATATACATTATCTAAAGGTTAATTTTTATGTCATATGGTTCATAGGATGTTTTTTCTCTTGTGGCATTCACTTTAAATTGCTTTTATATTAATTAATCAATTATTTTAATTATTTGGATAATTGACTGCTTTAGTCTACTATATAAGAAAGTGATGTCACTTGTGTTATCTCTGATGAAGTCCCTTAGATTTCATATTAATAACAATTTACATTTGTTTTTACTAGAGCTGAGTCTTTGATATTTCTGATTTCCTTTAAGGAATTCAGTTGTCTATTTTACTTCAGACGCAACTGTGTTCCTGCACTGCGGCTTGTGGGTGGCTCTGCTTCTCGTTGCTCCCTCTATCTCACATGCACCCTTCTGGATCCTGACATTTAACAGCAATGCAAAATCACATGCACTCTTGCAGATGTGCATACATGCACAGTCACACTTACCCTTACATGCATGCCTACTGAGGAGCACATACTCATACACCTGCATGCATGCATTAGCACACGTTTGCACACATGCATACATGTACACTCCCAGTTATTCACGCACGCACACACACTGAAATTAGGGACAACTGCTCACTGCCATTGTTTTAAATAAAACAGATGATCCTGGAGCCTAGGACACAGTTCAAGATTTCATGTAAAGTGGTGCAGGGGGGGGGGGTCTCGCCCCTCTCACCCTATGGTTCTGGCACCCATGCTTATGTTTTACCTTCAGCTTGCATCCCTTTTTCATCTCTGCCCTATGCTATTGTTTCCAACCCATAATACTGAAAAAGCATAGACAGACAACACATACAATCCCACAACTGGCTTATAAAAAACAAGTCACCTTTCTGTGCTCATATGTTGTGACTATTAGCGGAGCCCAACATTGATGTTTATTATTAACCACAGCGAAATTGCATATGATGTCCTATGGCAAAAATGAAGAAAAATCATTGGTATGATTTGTTCATTTATGCAGATGGGTTAAGCATTGCTACACACGACAATCTATAATAAAGTACAGTTAATGCTAGCATAGTAACTCCATTGATCTCTCAGTGTATTCTTGCAATCATTTTCACTATGCCAATGCACTAGTTAGTGTGTTCAAATCCCCTCTGGGCTGTATGCTGATTTATGATGCTCAGACTGCAGTCTGTACATGGGAAACACTTGCCTGCTGCATGTGCATGTTATGACTGTTTTCACTCCGATGGCTTCAGTGACACCCCTTGCTAATGCACTGGCATGGAAAATATCAGTAACAAAGTCATGCATATTCAATTACATTCCTTTAAAGCCTGCTTTTCTTTTCTTTTCTTGACTTAATTCTGTACATGAGCTACAAGTCCCTGCTATGCATGTTTTTTAATGCATTTACATCTGACTGTGGCAGTAGTTCCCATTGTTAAAAAACTGCAGATATACTGGCATGTGGACTGAACTGATACATTGATTACCCCACGGGTATCATATTTTCCTTTTTTTTTAATGCCAGTAACATTATAGCACAGGTCCACTGCCTACACTCTGATGTTGTCAGGACTGGTGCAGGCTGGTATATCAAAACACTTTATTGTATCTTACTTGTCCTATCGATTTCACATTATTCAAAAGCAGGTGACGCAGCAGGGTTGTGTGTGTGTGTGATGGGAACAGGAGCATTGCAGCTGAGGTTAAGAAATTTACTGAAAACATGGCGTGTATGTGAATCACACTGAATTAAGGGAAGTCTTGGTTTGTTGTGTTTGGAATACAGAGTGTGAGAAATAAGTGGATAAGCAGTAGTGGTGTTTATGGTCTCGGGAGGGATGGCATCAAGTGGGAGTGCAGGCCTGTTTGATGCCTGGGTTAAGCTTGTAAGGCTTCAGGGTATTTTCATGGGCTGTGAGGCATTGGAGAGTGTCATTCACTTCTGCATTGGTGCAGGGTAGTGTTAGACACTGGGTTGGGGGCAGATTGTTGCAGAAGGACCATTTTTCTTGTACACATGGGAAAGCATTAGCTGTTAATTCACAAGCAACTATATGACAGTTGGAAAGTACGAACAGTCTTTTGATTTCTCAATAGCTTAATGCAATAACCTTGATCAGTTAATGTGAGTTAATGAACTTCATTTCACTCCATTGTAAAAAGAGATTGCAGAGAGATTGTGTTTTAACTTAAAATCTGATATTGGGAAAGGCGCATTCAAATATGGTATATTTTGAAAGAAAGAGAAGTTATGTTGATATATTTTATCAGATGTGAGTAGCAGAACTTTACTCGGTTTCCCATACAAGGCCTGATAAATAAACAGGTAATACACTTAGAGGCAGTGTACTTCAATGATGTGGGTCCTCTCCTGCTGAGATTAACCAGTTATAAATTGGAATGGAGGGGATGACCAGGCCTAAAAGGCTTTGTTGTTGGAAGCTTTCATCAATGAGGTTTCTTAAATGGAGGTTATGCTTGGCCATATAGAATGGCACTTGGTGAATTTCTTGCGAGGTTGTGAGAGTTTTTGGTAGTTTTTTGCAGGCATCTGCGAGTTGTAGGGGTTCTGTTGCTTGTGAGCACTTCAGTGGAGGCGCTGGGTGGTTTTTGTGGGCTTTCGGTACACTAGCCTCATAATGTGGAACAAATGGGCAAAATGTGAAACACGTGCTAATGGTTTACTAACAACTTCAGCTAGATAGGTCATAGGGTGGTTAAAATAAACTGATTTACTTAACAAGAAGATCATATTAATGAATTAATACGAGTTATTTCTTTTCTATGGATTTTGTTTAATAAGTTCCTAACACTGAATGTGTTAAAAAAAACCTTTGCAGTGTGGAACTTTGTGGAACTTTAAGGAACATTAACTTTTAAGACCCCAAAGGAGGTATGTTTCTTGTAATGAGGTACACTTGAGATGCATGCTTTGGGTATTTTTTACACATATTTTCATATACTGTGAAGCTATGTAATTATTAAGTCACAAAATGGGAGATGCACATTAATTCCGGTATTTCCCATTTCCTCATTTTGGGTCCATTCCATTACATGGAGTTTGATTAATTAGTGATTTCATACCAATCAAGGAAGCCATGTTACTGCCAGTCCAAACTGTTAGGTTTTAGGAGCAATAGCAGAAAGTTATCTCTGGCAGGCTATTTGTTCTACTTCTGTGTATGACTTTATCCAGTTTTCTCAGTTTAAATGAATAGTATGGCTTGGGAACTAGTTACGGCAACATTTTGGGGAGTCAAAAATTCATGAGCAAGGTGGCACCTCGCATCATTTACTGTTAAGGGGTTAATGTGTACAGTGCTTATTTTGTCTTTTATTTTGCAGATGGGAAGCAATGAGGACCTTCAGTTGGTGGAATGTTAAGCACACTTGAGAGGTGATAGTTGCTGAGCCTACTTCGGTAAGTATGTAACTTAATACGTCAGATTTGGGGCAGGGTGCTGAGATGTGACTCAAGTTAATTTATACACAGAGTGAAGCAGGTTTGGTGGTGTTCAAGGGGAGCTGAGGCGGCTATAAAGGAGGGTAATATTGTAACTGGTGTTTGGGGCAGGTTTGGGGGCAGGGGAAGTGGGGTTTCATATTCTTCGGTTATAGGATTGGAAGATGGGTTCAGATGGGGACTTTGATACGTTGACAGTCAGCACCGTTGGAGTCAGCTAGAGACAAGGAGGGGTTATGGATGGTTATAGCTCGTCAGTTGCCATTTTGGTGTGAACTTGTTACTAGCAAGTAGTACGTCCAAGATGATCAGGATTTAGTGTTGTGTGCAGCTGGGAAGCACAGAGGATCATCAGTTGGTGGATTGCATAGGCGTTCTTGAGAGGTGATGGTTGCTAAACCTAGTTCGGTAAGTATTTAATGTGACATGTCAGATTTGTAGCAGGGTGCTGAAAGGTGACTTTAGTTAACTTAGAGGTAGGATGAAGTAGGCTTGGCAATGTTCAAGGGGAGGTGGGGTGGCTATAAGGGAGGAGTTATGGTAACATGAGTTTGAGGAATCTTTTTTGAGTATGGGAGTGGGGTTTTATGTTTTGGGTTCACCGGAGGATTTTGAGGTTTTGTGGGGAGTTTTCAGATTGCAGGCTGGCAGGAAGGGAATTTGATGGAAGGATCTTAATTGTTTAGTTTAGGCTAGTTGCCTCTGATGGCAAATCAAATGTTTTATAGGTAAAGTTTAGCTGTTAAGGAAGTGGTCTTTGGTGGCAGTCTGCTGTATGACTTTAGTACTGTTAACCATTATTTTGGACCACTGGGGTGGGATTGTAGGAATAGAGGAGGGGGAAATGGGAGGACAGGCAGATTTGGAGTAGTAGGGAGTTATTTAGGGTTATATGTATTCTGTTTATGGAAGATGGGGTTCTTCATGATTAGGAGGGCTGCTGCTAAGCTGATATTTTGCATGTTTAGTTTAGTTGGGGGAATTGGGGTTACTGTTTACAAATGGCTGGCATATAGATTGCATTGGTAAATTAAATTGCACGAGAGTACACCATTTTTTTTTCTACTACATATGGCAGCTGTGAGCTAAGCAACTCGTACCCCATTTTGCGGGGATCTGTGCAGGTATTTTGCGGTGTTGTTCACATACATGTTCAGCAGACTATTAGATTGTTTCATATGGAAATACGTAAGGGATGCAGATAAGGAATAGTTACATTTAACTTATCTTTCCACAGTGATTACTTGCAACATCTTCAGTGGGTATCATGTTACTTTTGGTGTTTATTGTGGGATTGCTGTTGTATGTTCTTGTTTTGGCTGGGAAAGGATTTTATGTAGGTAAGGTGGGGTTGGGCTGAGGTAAGGGATATAGGTCAGTGTAATGGGAGACAGTTCGAGGAAAAGGGCACTTTTGATATGGCTTTATGTCTAAGAACGTTTGATGGGTGAGTATCATGAATTTACAGTGTTCTTTCTTTTACAGATGTAAACAGTCGGGGATGGAAGGACATGGAGTTGGAAGGTGATGGTTTTGTCATGGTGGCTGTTCCTGCTGTTTTGAATACATTGGTCCCAGGAGATGTTTTGGTCATCAGAGTGTTGTGCAATGAGGTTGAAGAGGGCAGTCAAAATGAGCAAACCCTGAACAAATGCTGAGGTGCAAGGCAATAAATTTTGTTGCAGTGGTTGTTCTGGTGTGGTACATATTATTACTTTATTCAGGTTCATTGAGGCACAGTTGAATTTACGCTGATCTGGGATAGTGGGTTTTCGGGTATGGCAGGTATGCAGGTGTTTTAAGGGATAGTTCAGGATTTGGGTACCATGTTTACCAGGGAAGCTTAAGTAAGGCACAGTTTGTTGTGTTTCTTTGCAGATGAGGGCTGGTCTTAATAATTTAGCTGGAGCTTAGAAAAATGGGTGCACCAAATGATGTTTGGTCTTAGAATGGAAGCTTTGGTGAAAAGAGGGGGAACAGCCTGGTCAGGCTGGTGGGCAGAGAAGAGGGCCAGGCTTCCCCTCTTCTGTTCCCCTTCTGGTGATGGATGTGCAATTCAATAAGTTTGGAAAGAAAGTGAGCAGTTGCTCTGATGGACAAGTTAATAAGCAAGCTGAGCTGCTTATATGGATGGTGGTGTAATACAATAAACTGAAGGTGAGCGGGGAACGCTGCCTTGTTAGTGCAAAAGATAAGTGAGCAGTAGGGATGCTGCTTATCAAGGGTGAGCAGTTGCGCTGCCTTTATGGTTATTTTATGTTTCCTTTCATGGATGTATTATCACTGGTGTCATGTTTTTGGTTGAAAATTTATAACTATTGGTTAACAATCATATTTATGGAATTTTAATAAAGGTCATCAAATGTCATTCGGTATTGTGTGTTTATTGAAGTGGACCAAGACAAAGTAAAATTTCACTGGTCTGAACATCTATCCTCAAAAACAAAGGAATAGCTGCACCTTGAATTTTAATGGAAAAAAACAACTTTTTAAGTCATTTTTTATTTCTCAACATACACAGAGAATGAAAATATCACATTTATATGGATGCACATACTCCTTTTAGGTTTAAAAATCATGCCATCATTATATAGTTATGTTTTGATAACATTTCTTTATTTTACTCTGAATTACATTGTAAAAGCTGCAGTCACTCAATTCACCAATGCTGTTCTTGTCTGACTTCCACCTTACTTCAAATGAGAATATTTCTATTTTGTGTTAAGACAATTTGAAATTTTCAGGACTTTACTTGATAATTCCACTTTTATTTTGTTTTGTATAATGTAACATATTTTTGGGAAACTGATAACAGAATCTCAGATATAAGCATGCCTCTCAAAGCAGTGCTGGTCTTAGATAAAATGGTGCCCTACTTTTTTCTTACAGTTTATCTTATTCTTTAGTTTTTTTTTTCTGCAGTTATTCATTTATTCAACATGTTGTGTCTAGGCAAGGACCTCACTCTGATAACTGTGAAGGAAACAGCTGCATTAAGCTGAAGTTCTAGGGTTCACAAACAGCTAGAAGTCATGGGGTTTCTAGGTTCATAGATTCAAAGGTTCATATATTAGTACTAGGCTAACTGCCATTGTGGGTCATTTTAAGCCTAGCCAAATCACGCCAGGTGAGAATAAAACTGTGCAGCTTGGGTCTGTAAGGTAAATACCTTAACCATTATGCAAACCTCCCACCCCTGCTCTGAGGTGCATTTTAGGGTTTTTTAAATGACCTTTTCTATTAGTGATTAGCTGAAGAGAAGTCACCATAAAAGAAAGACATTCACCCTTATTCTTCAGCTTGGTTTGTCCAACATCCTGTCAGCACATCATAACTGACAAAGACTCTAGTATAATAATTGCATTGGAAATAACTGTATTAATCTGGCAAGCCCTCAAAAGCCACAGGGGTTCTAGATGCTCTGGGATGCATTTAACAGTTTTTTAAACAACTTTTTTATCCAATGTTGGCCTAAACAGAGAAAAAAACCTCTGGAGGTTTAGATATTCTGTTTTGTATTTTATCACGTTTTTTGAGAAGTGATTGTAAACTGAGCAAGTGACACGAGAGGATGTTACTTTCATCTGGAGAACCCCAATTAGTTATAGCCACATCTATGTACAATTCAGTTGTCAGAGTTTGATAAGAGGATGGCCATGTAATACATTTCACCTTTGTTTCAAACAAATCATTAATTGTCACACATACAAATATTCCAAGTTGCTTTATACAAATCAAACTACTGCTGCAAAGCCAGAATAATAATCAAACAGCATTGCATTGTCCATTTATTTGCTTTATTTATTTTTATATTTTTATATTTCTTATATATTTTTCATATATTTTTTACTATACTAATTTTTTCTTTTGTCCACTTTACGGTACCATCCGGGTCTTACATACATATCCTGTATAGTTTCTATACGGTAGACTAAGATTGTCATCTTATCTTGCTTATAGTATTTAATATATATGTTTTATGTTAACGGGTGTATTATTTAATCTATTTAATTTATTTTGATATAAGGAGATGTAGGGGAAAGTCAGGGGTAGTTTGGGGATATTTAAATTTGTGCATCTCCAGTGAGACATGACTGCGAGACTGTTGTTCAAGTCTCGATCATAGGTAGTTTCCTTCTATTTTGTTTTATTTCATCTAACCTGTACGGGTTTGGGACTTCACTCCCAATACTAGATTGAAAGTTCTTTTTGAAACATATGTCATTTGAGCATCTATTAGAGATATTCTTTATTTGCATGTGTTATTTGATTGTGCAGGTGGCTTATTTGTCATTATTTTTTGATAGTAACATACATCGCCCACTGAGTTTATTTCCAAAGTCTGTCAGCACTATACTAGTTGGATACGGCGTAACATGCCTTTAGCATATTATTTAATTGTTTTTACCTGTCCAATATGTACTGCCTAAAAATAGAATTATTTTAGTATGTTTAGTATTTATATAGGATAGAACAAAGTGACATGTTCCGTGTTTGCTTCTAACTTGGTTCAGGGTTGATCGTTTTTTTAGCCGATGCGGCTCTAATTTCCATTTTCCATTTTCATGTATAAAATGTTTATTCCGATTATTTACTGGACAATTGCATAATGTGAGCCTTCAATTTTATATTTTTGGGGGACTTTTAACTTTATAGATTTCAGTTGCAGCTTATTTGATAAGGAATGAATTAGTTTATTTATTTAGCATTTTCTATGAGGGTTTGTATGCGGTCTCGCAGAACTTAGAGAACATGTGACATTTTTTATTTCAGTATTTATTGCAGTTTGAATTATGTGACGCTGTTTCCATTTCTGAAGAAGTAGGTAGTGATACTGACGAAAAGCCTGGGTGTTGTGCTTAAAATTAAAGTATACGTTTTTGGATTTTATCGGTTCTAGTGATTATTTTTCACCTATAGAGTGGTCCGTTGGTTTTGGAGCATATCCACCTTTGGTTTTTTCATAGTTTTTTATCCAGTTCAGTTTGTCAAGAGTGTGTGTATCGAGATGGAATGTGCTCCGTTCACACCATCGGGCTCTTGTCCAGAAGGAGCATCTGGCAACTTAACACAGTTAATCGAACTGTTGACTCAGAACGTGAATACCCTTTCTAATCGGTTCGATGACATTTTGGGATCTCAGCAGGAACTGAGATACAAGTTTCCCAATTGTTCAAATGGAGTCAGCGTAGAGGTGCATGTTGGTGGCGGCCCTTCTAATGATTCTAGGTCTGTATCTGTTTTTTCTACACCCGGTGGTGAGTTCCTTACCAAAAGGAATATTCCTGAATCTACAGGTGTCCATTTTTGGAAAAAAACCTTGTTGGAAGGTGCACAGAGGCAGGGGATGGTTCCTTTGTAGTCTGAGAGGAACAATACACCCGTGAACAATTCTCAAGATATTCCCAATTTAAACCAATGGCTTAGCCGCTCCTTTTCCTTTCAAGACAACGGGAGATGCATTGCCACAGAACAAGGTACGGGGGGGGGGTGACTGATCTACCTTTCAAATTGAATGTATTTGACCAGAATCTCATGAAGCTTAGGAAAATCCAACTGGAAGTGGCTTATTTTGGATGAATGTAAATGGGCTGGAGTTGTACCTAAAGGCCTTAGGTGCTGGTAATACCCCACGGGTTTGGAGGAGGGTTCTACCTTCCACCTAGAGTTAATCCAATTATTTGACAGGCATGGGTTCGAACTCTTGGATTTAATTAGTAAACATTACCAGTTGGCAGCAGAAAATTTAATTATGGATATAAACAAGTTGGATGGGGAAATAAAGAATGATCTAAACTTTCACAGGTACAGGTCGACTACGACCGTTCCTACAATAGTATAGATCAACATATTTCAAAACTAACAACAACAAAAAATTAAAAAATTACAAAGGGACATTAAGGTGCAAAAAGAGGGTTCTGCCTATCTGAAACCCCCTGTATCCCAAGGCAACTTTTTGTCCACCAGAACATGGCAGACAGAGGGATCCAATACTGCCGGTTCGGTAAGGGAAACGAAGTCCAGCAGGTTGGAGAATACACCTGCAGACTCGATGGATGCAATAGATCAAGTCAGACGCAGCGAATGGTTGGCAGCCCAATATGAGCTTAATAACTCTAATGAAGAAGTCGAGGGTCCAAATTTTCGGGACCCAGCCTCGTCCTCCCATTTGAACCAGGGCCGGAAACCCAGCAACCGGTCCAGGAACAGGAGAAATTGATCCAGTCCAATTCGAGCACCGACCAAATAGAGGCAGGTGCATGCAACATTATTTCCAATGCTGGGCTGGACTTCAGAATATACAATTTCTCTAACTTCATTTTTGAGAAGGAGTTGGTGGACCTGTTGGCCAAGGGATTTTCCTTTGTGCCTTCTAAGAGAGCTGACTTGGCTTCATCTATTATTGATCTGAAATTGTTTGTTAGGAAGTTGAATCTTCAGCTATTATTTGGTAATCTTACTAGAGATGAAGGTGATTTTTTTATGACTAGTACATATAATCCACCACTACACTCTTCCTTAAATTTGTTTGAACAAATATGCGAATTAGACATACGTCATGTCCTTAGTCAACCTCTTTCTAAGCAAGCATGCAAGTTTAATATAGCAAGGAAGAGAGGTCACTGTTGGATTCTTTAAACAACTCTTCAGTCAGGGTAATGCAGCCTGACAAGGGTGGAGGCCTGGTAGTGATGAATGAGTCAGATTATGTCAGGAGAATGGAAGATATTCTTACTTCCGAGACATATAAGGAGTTGTCTAGGAATGAACTAAATATAGGCACCTCGAAGGTGTCTTCCTACTTCAATGACATGTTTATTAACAGGTCTATTGATTTGGATTTATTGAATTTTATGTCTCTACCAGCCCACAGAATTCCTATCATATTAGGATCCCCCAAGATTCATAAGAATCCATTAGATCCACCAATGCACCCGTTGGTAAGTGCTAGGGGCAGCAACACTTATGCTAGCGCCAAAGTGGTAGACACCATACTGAAGAAATATGTGGCAAGTGAGCAACAAATTTCTAAGGATTCTTGGTCTTTCCTATCTAGGATAAACCAAATAACTTATAGTGTGGACAGCCACTTCTTAACCATTGATGTTAAGGATTTATATTCTTCCATCCTACATACAGTAGCTTTAGACTGGATTCCAGCAATGATGATCTTAAAAACGTCCCTGGCCGAAGAAATCCAACTTGTCAGTGAACTGCTAGACATAATTTTGACCAACAATTTTGTGTCATTCAACAACAGATTCTTTCTCCAGTTGATAGGAGTTCCAATGGGGTCCCCATGTGGAGCCAGCATGGCCAACTTGGTCATGGCCTACTGGGAGAGGGAATACATTTTATCCAATTCCCTATTCCTAGATAAGGTATTGATGTATACATGGTTTCTGGATGACATTTTTATCATCCTGAAGGGAAATGAAGAGACAGCAAATGCTTTATTAGAATTGTTTATTTCTTCTACAGAATTTCTTCAGATTACCCACAGATTTGCCCTAGACAGGGTAGCATATCTGGATGCAGACCTCATGAAAGACAAGGAAAATGGGTGCTACATAGCCAAGATTTATAGGAAGGAATCTTTTTCTAACAGCTATGTCCATTTTAACAGTTGTCACCACTTCTCTCAAAAGAGATCAATTATCAAAGGACAACTAGTTAGAGCTGCTAGAATGGTGTCTAGAGACCGTGATTTCTTGGAGGAATGTATTTTTATGGGTAGCCTTTTCCACAATAGGGGTTACCCTGTGGATGTCATCAATGAGCTCTCGAGGGAGGTATAGAAAAAGAGGGATACGGGTGTCTATTCACCAATACTAAACCAAAAAAGTACATCCAAGGGTGACCATGTTGTGAAACCAGATGTAGTCATCCCAATGTCCAATAGCATTATATTAACATATAGCATGGATGCAAAGGAGATATTTTCAATTATTTTGAAAAACTGGAACCTGATAACACAGGATGATTCCATTTGTAAAAAAAACTGTCAGAATTTCCAAGAATCGTGTTTAAGAGGGGCCACAATCTCAAAAGTTTATTAGAGAAAAAAATCAAAGTTTACTAATACCAGGGATGGTATGTATAAGTGCAACATGTGTCATTATTGCAGTTACATAAGGACAGGTTCTAAATATGAAATAAGGGACAACAAATTTAATATAATGGGTAGGTACAATTGTTCTAGCACTCAAGTAGTGTATCTAGCCAAGTGTTCCTGTTGCCCAGCCTTTTATGTCAGCAAAACTGACAGAAGATTACATGAACACATCTACGAACATCTGTATGATATAAGGAAGGGCAAGTTGGAAAATGCTTTGGCTAAGCATATAGTGGAGAGCCCTAATCATGTTTTCCTGTTTCTAGTCATAGATTAAGTTCAATCTGATGGGAGGGGAGGGCCTTCGTCCCTCATCCGGGAAAGTAGAGAGTTGTCATGGCAACTTAGGTCAGATGCCTGTCATGACCCTGGCATCAAAGGCATGTTGCCATATCATGCCTATTAAAACTTAAGAGGTTGAATAGATAAGCCATTCCGTAGCCTTCACCAGCCTTCATTATACCTTTTCTGTATAGTTGATTAGTTTACTATGGTATTTGCATTGTCCATTTATATTTCTTATATATTTTTCATATATTTTTTGCACTACTAATTTTTTCTTTTGTCCACTTTACGGTACTATCCGGGTCTTACATACATATCCTGTATAGTTTCTATACGGTAGACTAAGATTGTCATCTTATCTTGCTTATAGTATTTAATGGTTTACTATCAAAATGCCACCGTGCAATTGCACGGCTATGAAGTATTCGAACAACATATGTTCGAATACTTCATAGTTCGGCAGGTTATGTGAGCGAACGTTATCATTGTGAATGGACTGTGCATTCACAATTATAATGTTCGCTCATGTAAGGGGATCGCGGTATATTGTTGTTAGGGAAATACATCCCTTTCCTCACTGTAGTGTGATCTCGGAGTTGGAATATTAAGTTATGGGGGGTGTGGGGGGTGCATCCCCCAACAGGGGGGCTTGCCCCCCTGCATAACTGTGAGTTTAGGCTAGTTAGGTAAGGAGTTACAGGACGGGTGGGAGTTCTGTTGATTGTCAATCAACACTTGTTTTCGACATTAGGGCCATATGAAAATGTGTACATTCGGCTAAACAATTCACAAATACATACACATTTTCTTTTAAAGTTCGACATTATGATAGTAAACCGTATTTAATATATATGTTTTATGTTAATGGGTGTATTATTTGATATGTTCAAGTCTTGATCGTAGGTAGTTTCCTTCTATTTTATTTTATTTCATCTAACCTATACGGGTTTGGGACTTCACTCCCAATAGAAGATTGAAAGTTGTTTTTGAAACATATGTCATTTGAGCATCTATTAGAGATATTCTTCATTTGCATGTGTTGTTTGATTGTGCAGGTGGTTTATTTGTCATTATGTTTTGATAGTAACATACATCGCACACTGAGTTTATTTCCAAAGTCTGTCAGCACTATACTAGTTGGATACGGTGTAACATGCATTTAGCATATTATTTAATTGTTTTTACTTGTCCAATATGTACTGCCTAAGAATAGAATTATTTTAGTATGTTTAGTATTTATATAGGATGGATAGAACAAAGTGACATGTTCCGTGTTTGCTTCTAACTTGGTAAAGAGTTGATCGTTTTTTTAGCCGTGGCTCTAATTTCCATTTTCCATGTTCATGTATAAAATGTTTATTCCAATTATTTACTGGACAATTGCATAATGTGAGCCTTCAATTTTATATTATGGGGGGACTTTTAACTTTATAGATTTCAGTTGCAGCTTATTTGATAAGGAATGAATTAGTTTATTTATTTAGCATTTTCTATGAGGGTTTGTATGCGGTCTCGCTGAACTTAGAGAACATGTGACATTTTTAATTTCAGTATTTATTGCAGTTTGAATTGTGTGACGCTGTTTCCATTTCTGAAGAAGTTGGTAGTGATACTGATGAAAAGCCTGTGTGTTGTGCTTAAATTAAAGTATATGTTTTTGGATTTTATCAGTTCTAGTGATTATTTTTCACCTATAGCATGGTCCGTTGGTTTTGGAGCGTACCCACCTTTGTTTTTTTCATGATCTATATTCACATATTATCATACCACATTCTCGATTCTTTTTTTTTCTGACATGCTTTGTTGCACAAGTCCCGTTCTTAGCTCTCAACTGTCCAGATTTTTGCAGAATGTCCAGATTTTTGGCTCATATTTTTGATCTGTTCCTCATAAACATTGTGTTTTTCTGGCAATATACTGGGATGATCTGATGATTGAAGTTACTAAAAAACAGCATACACTTGAGTTTCAGACTTCAAATCCTTCAAAAAAGGAATGTTAAAACAATCCCTGTTGCTCTAGCAATGTTCTAAGTTTATTAGAGCAATATTTTTTTCTGCCCCCCCCCCCATTTTGTTAGGCTTTGTCCAGATTTCTTGCACTAAGTGGTTGAGGGGTATGGTCCCGTTGCAATTTATTATGTCCCTCTCTGTGCATACTGTTGCTCAGTATAAATTATACTTCACCCACTGTCATCTGTGGCATGTTCCCTTTCATTGCACATTCCTCTGTACATATATTACCCAACACTATTATCAACATTGTGAACTGTACAAGGCAACTCACCACAACAATATGAGGTGCTTATATACCTTCAGTGTTTGCCTATGCTACTCATATTTAGCTCTGTCCACAAAGTGATCTGAAATGATATAGCCTTGGGGCTCTGCTGTGGTCATATTAAGGAGCTGTTCTTCATGCACACTGGCCTGGCCACATTCATGTATGATTAGCAATGCTGGTCATCATGCAAGCAATGTAAACAGAGTTGGCTTGGCTGAGGTTGTAGTCATTGCTGAACTCCTGGCATGTTCCAAACATGCTCTAATTCTATGCGTGTGCATGTAAATAATTACACAGTACATTACCATCTCTGCAATTTTCTTTTCTTTTCTTTTTTTTAAGAAGACTGCTGAGGCATCTTCTGTGCAGAGTCATCATCGTCCTTGTAGTATTCCTTTCAACTATGTATATTTTTGCAGAATGTTCTGATGATTGCTTGATATTTTTGGTCCATTATTCATAAAAGCTGTAGTTTTCTGGCAAATTCTTAAGGACTGAATAATGACAGGCACATTCATTTCAGAAGTTAAGAAGTTGAGGGATATGTTGTGGAGCTGAATTTAGGGGGTCTATCAGCATCAAGATCTGGGACTTTATTATAATGTGATATGTTAATCTGCTGCATAGAGAAGTTTACTAGCATGGGAATTTTTTTTTGTTCAGTTTAAATTCTCTGCTTAGCAGTAAATTGAAAGTTATCTAATCAGAATTTGTCTTATGGGAGCACTCAGTTTAAAGTGATGTGCACATTTTTTTGAAACTAGCCTCATTGGATATAAAAAAATATATATAAAAAAAAAATATATATATATATATATATATATATATATATATATATATATATATATACATATATACATATACATATATATACATATACATATATATGGGTCTATATCAGAACACCGAAAGTTCATACTTTCGAATGTTCTTACATCGACCCCTATTCAGCGAATGCTGAAAATAGCAAAACGACAGATAACCAAATTTGTTCCTAGGGAAAGAATTTGGTTGTCCATTTCTGTCATTTCACTATTTTCAGCACTGTGGTGGAAAGTTATGGGTTGGCTTAAGGTAAGTGTGCGATTGGGCGTGGGTTAGGTGAGTTAGGGTTAGGGTTAGGTGAGTTAGGGTTAGGGCACAGGTGAGGTGAGTTTGCGATAGTGATGG
>NC_056736.1:135722131-135729631 GCF_019279795.1 Protopterus annectens | reverse complement strand
AACATTAAGAATATAGCTGCCTATAAAGAATTGTTTACAGAAAGCCTGTGCAAGTATGTAAATAGCTATATAGGGACATCTGTACCAACCCATACTAAACATAAGACAACATGCAAAAACAAGCCATTCTGTATAACAAAATAAATAAAATGTCCAAAAAAAACCTCCCACATCAATCTGAATAAGCAATTCAAGGGAATAATCAAGTCTGCCACAGCCAAATTTGTGATAAAAATAGTCCCCAAGCTTAGGACAACCATTAGGATTTCTTCAGTTATGCCGGTAACCATAAAGACAGCAACCAGCAATGTGCCACATTAATAAGGAATTAAACCACTTATACAGAGCCAAAGAACATTTGCTGGCTAATAAATTTAGCTACAATTTTATCTCATATCAGCCTCAAAATACACCCCAGCATTTCTCTACCAGCATTCTGTATGGAGTAGGTCCTCACATCACTTTCTAAGACCAAGAATACTGCTTCCATGAGCCCCGATAATTTAACAGCATGTCTCCAGAATAGAATGAAACATAACCGGTAAGACCTGATAGAAACTCTGGTAAACCAAAGCCTCTACACACATTCCATGGCAAGCAAATGGAGGACTGCAATGGTTATTCCTTCTTAATTTCCCTAAGTTTTTTGGGTTTCTAATACCATGACAGGAATGGACACCATTCCTAAGTCAAAGTATGATTAAAATACATGAAATTAGTATTGCTTTAGTCTTTGATGGTAGCCAAAAGTGTGCTTCACAGCACCCACAATGTGCCCAGTAATGATTCCTTCTGCAATTCGTATGGAGTTACATCTATCAGTAACATGTCCAGGGGTGGCTCGTGCTATTGGACTGCAGGACTGCAGCCCCCCCAACTGTAAAATGAAAAGAACAAAAAAATAGCTGCAAGTCCTGTGCATGTGTGTTTTCCTATCCGGATTGCCATCTAACCAGTCTGGATTACAATAACAAGGCAATCAGTGTAGAAGCCCCAACCGCATAGACTGCAAGGAGAATGGACTGCAATGTCTGCATAGCAACTGATTGTTTCCCGGCTCATATTTCATGCACTCTGATTGGCTCCCAGCACACATGCACTCTCAGACTGACTGCTGCTTCAAGGGAGTAATGCCGGCTGCTGCAAGGGGAGTAATGGTGGTTCCAGACTCAGACTTTTTATTTGTCAAACAACCTTGACCTGATGCTACTATAATTCAGAAGCTCTGCAAGGAATATATCAGAACCACTCTCAGACTGATTGCTGCAGCAAGGGAACTGGTGGCTCAGAAGCAAGTGGTAGAGAATATATTCAGAAGTGTGCGAGTGTGTATGTGCATGTGAATATTCCTTGTGGCTAGAGTTATTCAGGCTCAAACCCTGTACCTTGGATACAGGTAGCAAGATCCTGAATTCCCTATCCACCACCACTGCAGATTGTTGCCTCATACATTTGTTCTGAATCTGATGACAGGCATTTAAATTTCAGACTTTATATTCTTCAGAAAATACATGGTAACACTAAACAAAACCATTTATTCTAGCAATTTTCTAAGTTTATAACATCAATATTTGTCCCTTTTTGGGGGGCTGTATTCCCCCATTATTGGCTTTGTCCAGGTTTTTTGTGCTAAGAGGTTGAGAGCTATGGTGAGAACTGAGAACTGAATTCACTGAATATGTTTGGGGGCTGTATTCCCCCATTATTGGCTTTGTCCAGGTGTTTTGTGCTAAGAGGTTGAGAGCTATGGTGAGAACTGAATTCACTAAATGATAGCCATTTAAATTTCAGTCTTCATGCCTTTTAAAAAACAGCTTATATGGCATAGTGGTATGTTGCTCTGATTGTAATGCATAGAGTCCTGGGTTCAAGATATGGCAGTGAAATGGATGGTAGTAATATAATATTTTATTCTAGCAACTTTCCAAGATTATACAAGCAATGTTTAAAATGTGTCTCTGGTTTTTGGGCTTTTGTCTCTTCCCCCCCCCAATAAATTTTAGCTTTTTCCGGATTTCTTGTACTGCAAAATTGAGAGATACAGTTAAGTGTCGAGTGGATTTTACAAGGAGCTGAGAGCCTGAAAAGAAGTTTAGTGCTACTTATGCGGAGTCTACTTGCATTGTTATTAGCACAACAGGAAATGTACTTGTTTTTGAGGCAGAAGGCTGTGGGTTCTACTCCCACAGTATATAGATGCATTGCTAGTACTGTACTGTGTTGTACTTTTAAAAGGGGTGGATGCTGCAGTCCTGAGTATGTCTTCTTTGGCAGAGATACCTAGTATTTATAAACCTGTTATCAGTTTGCCATCCATTCCCTATTGCAATATTATTAGCTTATCATTTTTTTAATGTAACATAGGTAATTTATTCTTCAGGGGCAACAGGCACTTTATTTGTAGATGAAACAATGAAATATAAAGTTGTTTGCTAGCAGCAACCTCTTCATTAGCTACAGATCTCTTTAATGTGGAATTATATAGATGACTTCCACTTCTGCAGAGATTTTGCATATTTACTGGTGGATTGTAGACGTGTGAGTAGATTTTAAGATGGAAATGTTCTGAATTGGGCAGTTTTGTCATTATTGCCGCATGCATTTTGTTTCATTGTTTACTGGAAAAATGTTCAAAACAATACATTTAAAATGCCATCTAACACTTGTACTGTATTATACAAGGAATATAATTTAATACAAATCAGGAAGGTGTTTATTGATTATCTGCTTAGCTCAGGTATGCCCCGTCCCAGTTCTTGGTTGGATGTGTTTGATTAGGAACCAGTTAAATCAACTATCTACAAGCACAAACTTTTTTTGTTACTGAATATTTTCACTGAGTCTGAATACTACTGAAAGTGATGAAGCCAGATTGAAGTAATCACTTCTCTTAGATCTTCATTTTTTTGGGAGGAGGGGGGTACTTCTTGTCCACACCTAGGGAGCTAAGTCCATCGTGTAGGATTTCTGCACAATTCTCCTGGCTGAAGTATATCTCTCAACTGTCCAGATTTTCGCAGAATGAATAGATTTTTGCTTCATATTTTGGTTTGTTCCTCATAAAATGTGTGGTTTTCTGACAAATTGTTTAGGATTGAAGTCACTTAATAATGACAGACATTGAGTTTCAGACTTCATACCCTTGAGGAAAAATGCATGCTAAAGCAAGACCTGTTATTCTATCAACTGTCCAAGTTTATACAAGAGCAACTTTTAACACTGTTTGTTCCCCCAATATATTTGGCCTTGTCCAGATTTCCTGCGTTAAGAGGTTGAGAGGTATGCGCAAATAAATTGCTTTATAGAATTAGGTATATTCAAACCTCTCAACTGCCCCTGATTTTGGCTCAAAATGTTCCTCTCACCCTAATAATCCCTTCACAAAATGGCAATTTTGAAAGAAACGTGGAAGGTTTACAATTAATAAATAATTGTAATGATCAGAGTTACAGATTACTTTTATTTTAGAAATGCATGTAGATTCTCTTATTTTGTAAGCTGCTCAACTTAATAGTACTAATATTCCCAGCTGTATTGCCTGACTATTTTATATTTTTGCATCACATTTTTGGTCCATTTTTCAAAAAATTGTGTTTTTTCTGGCAAATTAGTGGCAAATCATTAAAGATTGAAGTTAAAAAATAATGACAGACATTTGAGTTTCAGATTTCATACCCTTCAGAAAATTCATACTAATGCAAGACCTACTATTCTATTATCTTTATAAGTTTATAAGAGCAATATTTAAAAATTGTCCTTATTTTTGGGAGTTTGTCCCACTTCTATTTATGGCTTTTTCCAGATTTCTTGCTCTGAGGTAAAGAGGTATGACAAATATGTCAGGGCCATCACCGTCAGCCAGAGACATTTCAAATTGTGACATACTTAGGGTACCCCACTCCCCCATGTAGTCACCCTGGATGTGTCCAAGCAAGGCAAGGAGCAGTTACGCAGTGTAAGTGTGCGAAGCATCCCGCCATCCAAGGTAGACACAAGTACTACAGTGGCTTTTCATCTATCTTTGATTTTGCAGAATGTTCTGGTTTTCTGTCATATTTTATACTGTTGATTTATGCTTCTTATTATTCAGGAAATGCATGTTGTTGCAGTGCATGTTGCTCTGTGTTTAAGTAGCAATGCTTTAATGACCATCAGGTAAGCTTGTCGGGGATTGTAAGATGCAAGTAAGTTTTAATAAGCATATTGCTAAAGAATTATCAACACTGAAAGACTTTTTGTTGTTGCCATGCAGAGAATATTTACATAGCTAGATAACGTATAAGCCTTAGGTATTGAAATGCATTTGACTGTATTTGTAATACAGGACAGGATTACAGTATTTTCAGAGTCTCATTACATTTGTTGGAGACTTGCACTCATCTTTGCAGGCTTTACTTGTAAAGTAAACAGAATGCCAATCTATCGTGTGGTCCATAACCTGTACAGTAATCCTTTAAGCATTTATCTTGCACTTGTTTCTTGTTTGCTGTTCATTTTTTACTTTGATCATGTTTTCCCCAAGAAACAGGTAGATAGCTGTGGTCAGGCAGCACCACAGCAGGTCTTTTTTGGATAAGAAACATTTTTACAAGTTGAGGTAATTGGTATCACAGAGATTGCTACTTTCAGCATATTACTTGATACTTTTATAAAGCTGAATATAAATTATAATTAAAACTTCAGTGCAAGGAGAAGTGGTTTGAGTTGAATGCTGCTTGTTTTTTTATACTTTATTCCAATTGGCATTCCAGTAATGTTTTTAAAAAGTAATTTATTTTTTCATGCCTTACAACCTTTTTGTTTCCATCCAGATATTAAGTAAGCTGTCATGTAGGCAACACATTGAAATATTTTTTTTTCTTCTCCACGTCTTTCTGTCTTGATTGGACTCTCATAATGACAGTTTGGCACCCAGGGCAGCATATTTAATTAAAGTCCCAGTTTTGTGGTCTTGAGCATAGCTCTGCCCCTTTCTAGTTGGCCACACCCCTTCCCATTGGCCCCACCTATTCGGCTGTCTCCTGCAGCCCTCCTTTGATTTGAAGTCACTAGCCATTTCTGGACATTTCTAAGTATGATTGTAATTTTTTTTATAAGACGAGTTGCTTCTACTACTGTTGGAACTGCCTAGGTATCCTTCTTCCACATTGCCCTCATTTCTGCCTGCAAATCCTGGTATTTTATGACTCTATGCCTTCATGTATGCAAGACACTGTTGTCACTGGGTATAGCAATTTCAATGACAATGCTTCTTTTGTCTTCTTTTCATGGGCTACTATATCTGATTTTCTTGCATCTGTTTTTTGAACTGTTGGCAATGGGTGATCCCATATAATGTAAACTTCATTTTCTATAATGCTTTGTGGTTCATGTTTACAATGTTTTTCAGCTACTTCAATATTATAATGCTTACAAAATCCCCAGTGCAACAGTCTTGACCCAATATTATGCCTTTCAGTATACAGTCCTCCAGCCATTAGTGTATCACAACCAGCAACAAGATGTGAGACTGTTTTCAATTCTGTTTTACAAAACCTACATTTGTCTGTTTCTCCCACATGTTCAATGGACTTCATAAACAGATGTGCACATAGTCCACTGTCTTAGGCTGACAATATTAACCTTTCATGTTTTGCTTTAGATTCACCTGTCCTTAACCATTCCTGCATTTGAACCTGATCAACATGATATTGTTCCAAGAGTTTTCTGTACTTACAGTGGATATTTTCACCTCTCCTTAACCATTCCTGCATTCGATCTTGATCAACATGAGATTGTTCCAAGAGTTTTCTGTACTTACAGTGGATATAAAAAGTTTACACACCCCTGTTAAGTTTTTGTGATATAATAAAATGAGAAAACAATAAATAAGTTCAAAACTTTTCCCACCTTTAATGTGACCTACAACGTGTACAATTCAATTGAAAAGCAAATATGTTAGGGGAAAAAATATAAAAAAAAAAAAAGAACAATACGCTGGTTGCATAAGTATGCACACCCTTAAATTAATACTTTGTTGTGTGTGCACATCCTTAAACTAATAATTTGTTGAAGCACTTTTTGATTTAATTACAACATTCAGTCTTCTTGGGTAGGAGTCTATCAGCATGACAAATCTTGACTTTGCAATCTTTGCCCACTCTTCCTTGCAAAAGCACTCCAAATCTGTCAGATTGCGTGGGCATCTCTTGTGCACAGCTCTCTTCAGGTCACCCCACAGATTTTCTATTGGATTTAGGTCTGGGCACTGGCTGGACCATTCCAAAACTTTAATTTTCTTCTGATGAAGCCATTCTTTTGTTGATTTGGATGTATGCTTGGGGTCATTGTCATGCTGAAAGGTGAAATACCTTTTAATCTTCAGCTTTCTAGTAGATGCCTGAGGGTTTGGGGCCAAAAGTGACTGGTATATGGAACCATTCATAATTCCTGCCAACTTTACTAAAGCCCCAGTTCCAGTTGAAGAAAAGCAGCCTCAAAGCATGATACTGCCACCACCATGCTACACTGTGGGGATGGTATTCTTTTGATGGTGCAAAGTGTTGTTTTTGTGCCAAACATACCTTTGGAATTGTGGCCAAAATGTTCAACCTTGGTCTCATCATACCATAATACATTTTTCCACATGCTTTTGAGAGACTTGATATTGTTTTGCAAATTTTAGAAAGGCCTGGACGTTCTTCTGTGTAAGAAAAAGCTTCTGTCTTGAAACCCTACCCCATAGTTCAGGCATATGGAGAATATGGGAGATTGTTGCCACATGCAGCACACAACCAGTATTTGCCAGATATTCCTGCAGCTCCATCAGTGTTGCTGTAGGTCTCTTGGCTGCCTCCCTGACCAGTTTTCATCTTATCTTTTCATCAATTTTGGAGGGACATCTAGTTCTTTGCAACATCACTGTTGTCCCTTATTTTCCCCACTTTTTGATGACTGTCTTCACTGTGTTCCATGCTATATCCAATGCCATGGAAATTTTTTTGTACCCTTCTCCTGACTGATACCTTTCAACAATGAAATCCCTTTGATGCTTTGTAAGCTCTCTGCAAACCATGGCTTTTGCTGTACCAGGCAGCTGAGTAAATGTCAGGAAAATCCCATTAGGACAGCTGAACTTTATTTGGGGTTAATTAGAGTCTCTTTAATTGATGACAGTTGTGTACGCAAAAAGACTGAATGCTGTAATTAAATCAAAAGGTGCTTCAACAAAGTATTAGTTTACGGGTGTGCACACACAATAAAGTATTAGTTTAAGGATGTGCATACTTACACAACCAGCGTATTGTACATTTTTTATTTTTTATATTTTTTCCCCTAACAGATTTGTTTGTTTTTCAGTTGAATTGTACAGGTTATAGGTCACATTAAAGGTGGGAAAAGTTTTGAAATGATTTATTGTGGTCTCATTTTTTATATCACAAAAACATGACATTTTAACAGGGGGATGTAAACTTCTTATATCCACTGTATAACTATATTTACATTTTTTCCACATTTCTT
>NC_056736.1:135717131-135719631 GCF_019279795.1 Protopterus annectens | reverse complement strand
AGAAGGAAGTACAAACACACTTGCTGAGTGACTAAGGATACCTTACAAGCAACTGTAGGACACCTATACACACAGTCCACAAGGAACAGCTTTAACATATCATGCTATAGGTGCTATATGAAGGAAGGATGCTGTCAAACCAACAATATCAGCAGACAGACATAGTATATTTACAGGACCTGTTAGAAAAATTCTACAATGAAAAAATTTACTCCATACATATTTTCTCTTCTAATATTGCAGGTACTATAATGAAACAGACACCTCGGATTATATCCTAACAGACAAAGTAGGTTGAGAAACCCCTAAACATTACTTCAATGTGGAAGAAGATATCTGAAATCATGATCCACCTCTCCAAAGACATGAACGCAACAATGTGTACACCACTACGCCAAAGACATGAACGCAACAATGGTTACAGACAGTAACAGCATCCAACAGTCAAACTGCTTTTTTGAACTAGGGAACTTAGCAGAGAAGTGCCAGTAATGTACAAAATCTATAGAGTATGAAACTGCATCTGTGCTTCCTGAATAGACTGTTAACAGTAAACCTGTACAGTATGAAGCGAGTATACTCACCCCACACCTGTGCTCTCTTACGTAACATACTTTCCTCCTCTGCAGCTGCCTGTTCTCCATAATAACTTCTGGGATTAATGAGAGAAAAATAGCAACTGTGCAAAATGTATGCTTGACATGCACTGTCAAGTTGCATGTGCAGGTATGGCAGGTTGCATGTGTAGGTAATGTAAGCTGTACAGTACAAAGATGATGTTCCATCTCTAACCACATCCTGCCACCAGCCTAGGAGGTCAGGATGGTAACACCTTATGTTACTATAATGGTCATGGCACTGTTCCCCCATGGATAGGATGCCAGTGGCATGAGTGACAGTCTAGGCCTTTTCATCTTCAGCCATGATGCCTCACCTAGAAGAAGCAGAGAAATATGATATATGCTTTGTAAGCACACCTATTCCCACATGTGGTATCTTTTGTGGAGTGATGGGCATTTTAGTTGACTGACAGATACTGGACTATGGTAAAATAAGGTCATATCAGATTGTTTCATAATGGCACTTTAACTCATTGCTTCCTATAAGATTATTGTTGTCAGGAAAGCAGAGTTTCTCTGTGTCCTGTATGAATATACTCATCTTTACAAAATACTTCAATACACTCCTAAAACAAGTACACTCATCAATATTTTCAAACTTTGTTGTCTGAAGTCCTGGCACAGATGTATATCTAAAACTAAGACAGCAAAGTAGCATTTGCAAGATGGCATGATTTGCTAAGCATGTGTAGTGAAATGATCAGCATGGGATGTATAGAGTTGGCGTTATTAAAGAGTGTTAGCAAAAAGTTATGAAAAATATTAATTCTTTTTCTATGTGTACAGTAATGGTTCAAAAATGTAATGTGATACTGTCATGTTGAGGGTGGTTTATGGAATTAGTGGAGTTTATTAAAATATAACATTAAAACATGGTGGGCAACATGAAGACATTCCAAGAGAAAAATGCTGCTGTGCAGAGCAGTTATGACTTTTATCTATATTTCTACAACCAAATTAATTTCATAAAAACTGTGTGAACTATAGGTCAACATATGGTGTGATCAGATCTAAAACATTAAGGCACACAATGTTCCGATGTGGCATAAACGGTTATGGCCATGAAATATAGTTCTTGTTGTACAGGTTTTGATTCCCTCGGCCTTAATTTGCCTACTATGCCACCTTGAGCAAGTCGTCCTGGTTTGTCCCTGAAATGGAACTGTGTGTGTGCGTGTGTGTGTGTGTGTGTGTGTGTGTGTGTGTGTGTGTGTGTGTGTGTGTGTGTGTGTGTGTGTGTGTGCCCAGTGGGCCTTTCTGGTTAACAATAATCTAACATGTGTGTTTTTTTTATATTAATATTGTTTTGAAATATTATGAAAATATCATAGGTTCATAGTTGTATAGGTTGGTACTAGGCTATCAGCCCTAGGGACTATACAAGCCTAGCCATAACAATTCCCTGGCTATTTCTTCCCACTCTATTTACTTCCCTGGACCCCTGTATAGCAGGGTGACTGACGTGATCCCCGGGGTGAATTTCCTTTCTCCCATCCAATCATCAAAGTTCCTGTAGAAGAGAAACAAAGAGGCGCTCTGCTTGACATGTATGGACAGTCTATTCCAGAGTCTGGGGAGTCTCTGGGTCAGGAACCTATCCCTCCAGCATATATGTTTATTGTGAGGACAAGGTTTAAATCCCTGAAGCATGTGACTCTGAGGGATTGGGATTTCTTTAAATGTAGCATGTCCAACAGCTCTGGGTTTGACATGGCCTTGTATGTTAAGCAGAGATTGCCTCAGAGTAGACGATATGCGACAAAGTATAGCAGGAGTTTTTAAGGCGGTCAGCATAGGGCATCTGCTTTAGGCCTGTGATTCTTTTAGTGAGGCATTTCTGCAGCCTTTCCAGTTGTTGCAGATGTCTTGAGAGGTACATA
>NC_056736.1:135682131-135712131 GCF_019279795.1 Protopterus annectens | reverse complement strand
TGCCTCACCTAAGGAATACTGTACATCTCAATATTTACAGATGTACAAAAAGTAACACATAAAGATGTCTTAAATGGCAAGAAATGTTTTATATATAGTAAACCTGGAATTCTTATTGGGGCATGCTTGGCCTGTTGTCCACATCAGCACCAATGTCAAGGAGTCTGTGTGAACCATCTGCTGAGCTGGCAGAATCTCAGACAGTGAGGAAAAAATGCTCATTTTCAATGCCTGATGGTTCTGTAGCAGGACCACCACCAGTAGCATCTATTCTCCTGCTACTTCAGCTGCACTCCTGCATTTCACTGTAATTATATCGGTGGCATTGTGCTGCACCAGATTACAGTTTTTGGCATAGCCACCCAATGCATTTAGGTCAGCAACCACCTGCTGCCATATGCCTTTCTAGCAGACATCTCTATTAAGCAGGAAAGCTCCATGAGGGCATAAAGCTTCAATGATGACCTCTTTTTCTGCATCACTGAATGGCAGGTTTTGTGGAGCAGATGGTCTGGGTGCTATAATCCTGTATGACATGAAACAAAAAAAAAGAAAAAAACACATTTGTAGCACAAACTATTCCCCTCAAATAAAAACTGTGCATTGACCCTCAACACAAAACAATTGAACACACAATGCTCATTTTTGACTCCAAACAAGCTATTGGACCTCCCCCCCAAAAAAGAAACATCATAATACATTAGCATTATATCCATTCTGTTAACATTTCTGTAATGAGGATAGAAGTTTTGTAACTGACTACTGGATGGCAGGATTATCAATAGCTAGCCAAACATTCAAAATTGAAATGCCCAGACAATTTCCTTTGGTCTCCCCACTGTTGTGGAGGTCACCACAGGACATCGGAGAAGCATAACGCCTATGTTAGCTACACATGCACGACCCCATGAAGTTGATAATAAACACAACTGTCTACAATAAATGGTAAATTCCAAGGGCAACTGGTAAAACAATACTATGATGTAACCACACAATTTTTGACAGACTTGGAAAGTACAGCAAGAACTGACATATCTAAAGTATAAAAGTAGCAAATGAAAAATAAAATTCATGCAAATATTTTTCTATTGCATATTGAGATATACTCAAAATATGACAATGTAACTAGTTTCCAAAGAGCACAAACATACTTTATAAAACAATGCATTAATTTGTAGAAAATTTTCTTTAAGTAAATAGTAGTAATGCTCTGTCTCTATCCAATCAGTCTCCCCTCCTTCACATTCCATAGCTATACCATTACCTTTATACAGTGTAGATTCAGTTCTCTGAGCACTGTGAAGATGCAAATGATCAGATAAATCATTAGCTTTCCAGAATACCAAAAAGTCACTTGTTGTAGGGGATGTGAACATCATATAAGTAGCTACATGACTGCATGCACAAGCCCCAGGACTGCAGGAAGGAACAATGGCAATTGTTAGCTGCTAATGGCTTGCAAGTGTTAATGATTACTCTGACTACAACAACAAGCAAAACTGAAAAGACTCTTCTATCTGAAGTGTGTATCATACAGAGTAGACATAAAATAATGGAAACACCCTGAGAGCTTTGACAATAACCTTAAAAACATTGATGTTCTTGTAATTATAGCACACTGTCCATCTTTTGCTTAAAAATCATTTTGAAATGCTGATCAGCTATATTACACATTGAAGCAAAGGTTCAAATAAATGCCTATGACATTACATTTCTGCAGTTAAGCTGAGAAGAGTGGAAGATGCTCAGAAAATAAAAAGAAGAAATAGTTGACAGTGTTAGAAACCATAGATTAATATGTTTTGGGGTATAATTAGATGAAATGATGTGTCGATATCACATTCATCTAGACATGTTCTAGCAAATGAGAAAGGAACATGTTTTGACCTTTCTACTGCTAGACCTGTTATTTTATGGTCTTCAATTCAGATCTGTATGGTATATACACCTTTTTATTAGTTCTCTAAGACTATGTGTTTGGGAAAAAGGGATTAGAACACAACTGAGTATCATTATTATACTAAAATGAGGGTTAAAATCCAGGTAGTGTCCTGTTTGAGAGAATTAATATATATGATTTGGTTGTAACACCCACAGATTTAGGAAATATCACTATCCTGCATGTTTATTGTTATTATTATTATTATTATTATTATTATTATTATTATTATTATTACCTATTTATTATTACTGTTTTTTTTTATTGTGGTCATCATTTGCACTTGTTTTGGCAAATCACACTTTAGACAGGCAGCATTTCATAGCAGTTAATGAGAGTCCACTTTCCAAGGTCCAGAGAAATTTAATTTGGAATGTCATCATTAGAGCATTTCAGAGAGGCACAGATGTGCTTTGCTGCAAGACTCTGAACAACAGTAAGAGAAGAAATTCTGCATGTCTTCTAAGTATTATATTATCATATGGGGTAAATGAAATGAGTTTAAAGAAACAGGAAAGTGAATGCAGGGTTTGAATCCAATGCTGCTTGTAATGTATGCAGCAGATGTGAAAATGCTGCATTTATCTTTTTCATGATATAACTGTTGATAAATGGAAGTAAAAGTCATGTTTGTCCCAGTGTTTTGTGGTGGGGAATATAAATAATCTTTTTTTTTATTTGCCTTTGTAATTTTGATGCTGCTTAGCAGACAGCAAACAGGTCTCATAGGTGAAGGAAAGAGTGAACAGTTTATTTTCTGTAATCTTGATTAGCGCAAACACTTTTGTCACTGCTGAGCAGAATTTGTAATGAGTGAGTGGTGTGCACATGATATATATATTTCTCTTTGTGGCAAAGCTGTAAATTCAGTGAATGTGGGCCCATAGAAGAGTTGTTCTGGAGTTCAGATCCATGCAGTGTTGAAGGGAATGGGGAAATGATTGCTCAAGATTTAGGACTTACTTTCATTATAACTTCATATGCTGTTTTTTTTTTTTTCCTGTCTCTTACCTTCTGCACTTTTCTCACTGCTAAGTGGTGTGCAATCAAGCTTACCTGCTTAAGGAGAAAAGTGAAAAATGTTTTTTGGGAAGCCTTCTGTACCTCAAACACGTTTAGCAGTAGTGTGCAGACATCAGCACTCTGACCAGTACTGACTGGGAAACATCCACCTCTTAAGTAACTGTCTTTCTGGCACAAGGTTTAAGTGCAGTGACTTTAAAAACAGAACACAGGCAACTCAGGGTTGAAATCCAGATGAATGCAATTTCCAGCACTTTGATTGGGAAGGTAACACTACACATAAATGTCTATCATAATTATACTGATTGCAGGAAATGTCTCATTAATGCTTTGGTAACTACATTTTTCTAAGTAACATATCTTGTTAATGAATTACTTACGATTAAGCAGGATAATTATGGCAATTACTTCAAATGCACTTGCATATTTATGATGGGCAGAATACCTAATTTAAAATCATCTTCAGTCCACACAGAGCCCGACACTGTGTTTGGGACAGTAAGCATTGCAAAGTGTGTATGTATCATATCCCAACCTGTATTACTCAGCTCATGAAAGTCTATCCACATGACATACATTTACAAGCAGTAATACTGCCTCTTTCATGGGAAAGCATTTCACAGAACTTCTTAAAGTCACAAACATACAGGCCTATATGAAGTATATCTCCATTCATACTGAATGCACTATATCTATAATAAGCATGGTTGAAAGGGAGTTCTCCTTTAGTACTGACAAACAATAACCTTCCCTGAAAATGATGTGTTAGTTATTTCATAATTTGATTCCCACATCGTACAACTACGTTTTTATAGTGTATAATTCCCAAAATTTATGTGCCAAGTCATCCTATTTAATTCACAAACACCAAGGATAACAAGCCATGTCATTAAGTATGCCAGTGTTGACCATTTCAAAAAGTGTCAATATGATGAGCATCACACATAGTAAATATAACTGCCACATTTCACATGTTCATTGCTGTTTGATAAAATATATCATTCATTGTTTGCCAGTGGCTCTCTCTGCTTTCACTCATACAAATGCAGTTGACATGGTTGTGTGCATGCATTTGCACAATAACTGTTAAAAGCGAGAATGGAATTTGGAGCCAATTCAGACATAGTTTTTGCTTCACTTCTGCAGGCCTGGCTGTTGATGGAGATGATGGTGCTAAGTTTAGAACACAGAGGTGGGGTGTTGAGGAGTTCAGGATTTTTGTGGCACTCCTCCTACAGCACTACAGCTGTAAGCTGCTGCAGGGGAACTATACTGGTGCTAAGACTGAGTCTTGGAACAGATTTGCCAAGGCTGTCTCCAGTGCAACTGGCATCCCACACACAGGACATAATTGTCATCACCACTGTAGTGACCTAAAACAGTGCACAAAGGACCTCATTAGCCAATGGGAGGATGAGTTTATAAATGCTGAGGTCCATCAGTTGTGTAAGTATACTGACCCCTCAACATTAGGTTATAGAGAATGCAGTAGACAGCCAAGATTGTTATTTATTATTATTTCAAGTCTCTTCTTTTCTATCATACAGCTGCTAAAGACATTGCAGCAAACAGGGAGGCACAACAAGAGAGGTTAAATTATCTCAGAAAGGCACATGCAGTATGGCAATAATGAAATAATTAATTGTATTTATGATATCATAGCAGTGCAATTGATTACTGGTACAACAGAGTAAGACCTTCCCATCATGCATGGATGTGGCAAAGGTATATAGACAGTATAATCATAAATTTTTATTTTCTGAAATTATATAGTCACATGACATGTCCTGGATTTAATTCTCTCATTTTTGTCTCACCCACCAATTCTATCAAATGTATTTATTTATTTTTTATTTTTTTGTTTGGAGGGGAGGTATTTTATATGACTTAAAAATGTTCTGTTGTAATGCATTTCAGCTTGCAAAAACTCATATGCAGCACAGAGAGGTAGACCTAACACTGCGGATCAGCCCACCTTCCCTCCACAGGTTACAACACCGACACCCAGCACTTCAGGGTCCCAAGCTGTCAGTGCTGCCTCAACAATCCTTGCACTACCTGACCCATCTGCATCAGATATCTCTGCCCAGGGCCCAGGCAGCTGATGCACTGGTTCCCTCGAGGAGTAGTAGTAGTGGAGGTGGTGATTTTGTCACATTGCATGAGCTGATAGGGCTGGTGAAGGGCACCATGGAAAGGAGACTTGGTGCTTGAATTGGCATTGTAGAAAATTAGCTTCATTATATTGCCAAGATAGGCCATACTGAGCAATGACACAGGAACGTGAGACAGGAGACAGTGATGACAGTTCAGAGGTTGAGGACTGGATTCTCACTATTCTCAGGCTTGATGTGGGTGTACCTCCAATGTCCCCGACCTATCTCCAATCATTGTGTCTAGTAACCTTTTGTGCCCATCATCATCCCTATCTGTCTTGTTTGTCCTGTATGACTGGGTCTGCTTCATCACCAAACCTGTCTACCTGACCCTCACATAATTAAACCCCCTCCCAAACAGTCTTCTCTCTTTGAAAGTATGTATATATATATATATATATATATATATATATATATATATATATATATAAAATAAAACAAAATGGTCACATGTCCCACAAAAAATAATGACCCATACATAGTTCTGTACTTCACCTGTGTGTCTTCTTGACAGATCTGATTTGGCACAGTTGGCTCTACAACATTATCATGTTGTTGTCACCTACCCCTGATGTGGTGACAGTCCAAATTCAGCAAATTTTATCTACACTTCTACATTTATATTGCAAAGAAGTGGATAGCTATGGCTGTCTTCCACTACTTTCCTCCAAATTCCTCCATTCTTTCCCTGTGTCCTCCCCTCTGCTTGCCTCCCCATTTCATCACTTTCTTGTCAACTTTTTTTTCCACACATTTAATCTTGTCAAAAAAATAGGATCACACACAACACATATGGCCAGAAATGGTCCATAAATAAGATTTCACATTTTTCCCTCAGCATTTGTGTAGACATCAGCATCAAACACCAATACCAAGTGCTGGTTAATACTTTTCATATCCTGTAGCAAAACCCAGTCAGAAATTACTATCACCCACAGTAGTGTGGTTATTCTCATGCAAAGGTGCTTTAACATGCTAAGTGAATCACATCAAAGCAAAGGCAGAGTAAAGGAAATACTTGGCAACAGTTACTCTAACAGTTCTTTGACTATTGAATGTAGCAAAGTACAACTTTATTTGCTCAATGTTGACATAAATCAATTGTCTAAAGATTAACTTTGCCCATAACATCAAGGGTTCTATTCCAGATACATGTCACAGTGTTTCTTAATGTGATATTATACTTCTATGATATGTTTCATGACCCATATCTTGATTTTTATCCATTTATGACCTTTAATTAACAGATTTGAATACTGTTGCAAAAAACATTTGCCAATACATCCATGACCACAAGGAAGAATTAGTAACCCAGCCTTATTCTATTCATGTCTTCTTCAGGCTTTGCCTGCACTACAACTTCTGAACTCCAGAAGCAAAAGTTACTGATAGAGAGTATGACTAATGAATACTGAGGACACACCATAAATATGTCCATTAATGACCCATAACAGCCTGTCCATCTGTTTCTATCTTCACCTCTTCTCTCTCACCCCTATGTACTGTTGACTATTCATTATGTTATGGGTGTAAATTTCATCTAATGGCATTTTCATACTGGCATTATTTTGCTGAAGAATAATGCCTACATCTTCCATTTGCTGAATAGGTTATCACTGTCCCTTCAAAGGTCTGATTTTGAGATCTGTGTAGCAGGGTTTCCTTTCTTGGGTGCTTTGATAATGCTCAAATCTGTAAACTTAATTTTTCATCTTGATAATGGTTCAAGTCCAGCATTAGGTGAAACTCTTGCTGCCTGTTTATATAAGTGATTTCCTGTAAATTTGTTGCCTATGCATCTGTCTTAACCTCTTCTGTTTTATCAGTTGTTGTCATCAGCATTTGTACAAGGTCTGGCAACAAAAAAGCAAAGCAAAGTAAAGCAAAACTTTATTGTCATTCAGACTGTACAACCAAAAAGTGAACAGCTGAATGAAATTACATTCCTTATAGCTCATTTATACACAGCACAGGCTATTTACAAGAAAACCATAAGCACGTAAATCACATAAACAACATACACACACATAACACAGAGTCCCAGCCAACCAAAGCTCCATCTCCACACCAGCAAAACCAGTCCAATTCCACTGATCCAACATAACAAAGTCCGGATCAGCACACATCCAAGCTGGCAGTCGGGTCTCCACCATCTCGCCTCATCCAGGCCATTGACCACAGTCTCCACAATCACAGTCACCATCCACCATCCACTCCTACACCACCCTCATCTCCACCATCAACAGTCCAGTTCCACTTTCATAAACCACTTGGATCCAGCACAACACCTTCCAACACCATCCAGCACCTGGTCTCCAACATCCACTCCTCCCAGCTTGTCTGTCCACACACAGGCCCAAATAGCCATGACCAGGTCAACCATTCCGCCACTCCAAGCACTCCAAGCCACCTGAGCAAATCCCAATGGTCCACTGTCTGACTGATCCACCGATCAACTGACATCACTACCACCTCCTCTTTACACTCAACCACCAGCAATCCAGAATAATGATCTAACTATGGAAAACAGCAACAAAACAAAAAACGAATAATGGGAGCTGAAGAGGCTGCTTCCACACAAAGCGCCGCCATAATGGCATTTCAGTTGGTATTGTAAAATTTGGTGAGTTTTTGCCTTACACCACATTATACACCAATTTAATTTGTGGTTTCCCTTGAAGCATGTCTGATACATAGTAGGTATAAAAGATTATTTCAGTAGGCATTACTAATACAGTTTGGGCAATCAACATATTTAATGTAGTCGTTCCTATGTAGTCTTACAGGCATGATCAAAATTAATTATAATAATCACATTCAGACACCTTTATAAAATGATCTGCATACATGAACCTTGCTTCAACACTGCTTTTTCATTTACTTCTCTGCACTTATACCTTGGCCAAAGAGAAAGCTAGGTGAGAGGTGAATTCTCTCCACTCAGTATTGTCTAGAGTGATGATGAACACACCTCGCAGGTAAGCCTGTTTGCACTGCAGAAGGCTAACCCAATTAAAGTTTCACTTTTTCCCTTCAGCAGTGAACTCTGTTTGCCGAATTCCTAACATCATGAAAACAAGGAAGACAAGCACAATTCCTATTTGAATTAAGCTTTGTGTCTAACATGTGAAATGCATACTACAACAGGCAAAGTCTATATTGTAACATGTTAAGATAAAACAGATCTCTTACACGTGTTCACAGTCACATTTTCTCTCTGCTATTTATTTGCACAAAGGATAGCAGGAGCACCAGTGAACAGCATTGAATAGTGCTACATCAAAGTCCAAGTTCAACACCTCAAAGTATAATTATGCATGTGCTAACACATCCACACAAATATATTTCTTAGCATTGTGTTTAGAAGAGAGTTTGAACAAAAATAAGTATTGTTACTGGATTATGTTACTTCTTTACATGAAAATTGCTTAATGTACTCACACGAAATGCAGTGAAATATGGGTTTAACTAACCACTTCACTCTGCACAGTTAGGGCTGCACTGCAGGATTGATACTTACAAATGATATACAATCACATATGGCCTTGGCACACATACTTCATCATTACTTAGCCCTCCTGTATTGGGACATTAAGTATTACTTTGTATTGACAGTGCACATTGCCCATGCATGAGCACATACCATTGCTAATAGCAGTAGCATTCATTAAGGTTTACATACCCATATCCTGATTATTACATGGCTACTTAATTGTCCATCCTGTGTTTCACAAGTGTGTGTGCCTCATGTACACAACACAGGTACATGTCAGTCTCAGTTCAGCAATGTACATTAATGACAGCATAACGGACATAAGACAGCTGTATGTATGTATTATCAATTATACTACTGTACTTACTCCATCATATAAAGAAATATAATCTGCATAATACCTTTAACATCACACTATTTACTCTAGCACATAATGATAAACTAATCCTATCTACACTGCACTATCACATTGTAGAAGTCAGACTTGTGCAGGGCCCCTTGCGTTACATACTTTGTCATCCTGATTGTGTAACTAGCTAGATAGTGGGTTTGGATCTCACAGTAGTCAATGTGTATATGTGTGTGTTTTTGTATAGAGTAGTGGTAATATGACTTACGGATTCCTGGCCTCACTAAAATAGTAGCCTGGAGAAACTTTTACACTGCAGGGTGATTCCACAACAATATCACACCCTTCTGCCAACATCATCTTCTCTACAGCATAACTGACGTCATACTGTATAAAGTGCACTGCCACACTGTAGAAATCATACTTCTGTGGAGGTGCCTGCATTAAGTACTGTGTCTAGATTGTATAGCTAGAAAGACAGAAGGCTCTAATTTTACAGCACTCAACTTGTGAGTGCATAGCATTATGTCAATATGACCTTACATATTGCTGGCCTCACTAAATAGTAGTCTGGAGAGACGTTTACACTGCAGGGTAAGTCCATATCATTGTTAGACTTTTCCCCTAACATCATCTTCTCTGCAACACAAAGCTGATGTCATCCTCTGTAAAATGCACTCACAGTGTAAAAGTGGGACATCTGCAGTAGTACTTGTGTTAAGAACTGTGTCCTCTAGATCGTGCGACTAGATAAATAGGGGGGTTCTAATCTCACAACAATCAACTTGTGTGTCTGATGGTGGGTCAGTTGCATCAATGGCAGATTAATTCAGCAGCTGTGCTCATTTGACTCTGACTTGTGAGAAACATTTGCAACATCAGATCAATCCCACATTCCCTTTTTACTCTGTTCACAAATGCATGCTGCTTGCAACACACTGATGATTTCATCATTTGAGTAATGCACTCCCACGTCATGAAGTCATACCTCTCCTGTGGCACGTGCCTGTAATGCACTTGTATGTAAATACAATGAGACTCTCCTGACTGTGTGTGTGTGTGTGTGTGTGTGTGTGTGTGTGTGTGTGTGTGTGTGTGTGTGTGTGTGTGTGAGTATGAATGTAAATGGAAGCAGGAGTGTCTTACACATCATGACACTGACAGCATTTACAGTTCCACATAGCTATAGAAGTCATTTTTGAACATGCATCTGCCTTGCGTGACACAGCTGATGTCATCCCTTCAAAGATACAGTGTGGCTCAGATGCAATCAGGCTTCTCCTGTGGCATATGCATCTAATACACTTGCATACAGATTGTTTCAGTAAACAGGTAGGGAGTTTGAATACAGGAACACTGTCTTCTGTGAGTTTCTTCTTCTTACTGTGCAAAACAGGCTACAAATACAAGGTTGGGAGGGTGGCCTAATGGTTAAGGTGTATGCCTTACAAACACAAGGTGCAGGGTTTGAGTCTCACAAGGGATAATTGGCTAAGCTTAAAATGGCTTGCAAGGGCAGTTCGCTTAGTACTAACCTATGAACCTATGAATATGCGGTATATCTATGGGTCTACTTCATATGATCGACAGACCATTTGATTGAAATTCATTTGGTCGACAGCTCATTTGGTCGGCAACCAGTATTCAAGGCACTTAACAGGGATTTGCCTCCCTCCCCAATGTTGTGTGATCCTGGAGTTGTTATATATAGTTAGGGGGGTGTGGGGGGCCCAGCCACCCACATTGGGGGGTGGGGGGTGAAGCCCCCCACCTATTTTCGTTTAAAAGCATGCAAATACAAGACAAACTACACATTTTAAATGAAAATAGTTGGGGGGCTGTGCCCCTCACCCCCCCCCAACTATATATAACAACTCCAGGGTTGCACAACATTGGGGAGGGGGGGCAAATCCCTGTTAAGTGCCTTGAATACCGGTTGTCAATCAAATGAGCTGTCAACCAAATGGGTGTCAATCAAATGGTCAGTCGATCATATGAAGTAGACCCATATCTATATAGTGTGCTTGTGCTGCACAACCATATTTTAGCAGAAACATTAAGGTAATAAATGATGTTGATGTCATACATTGAAATGTACAGTGTCACAGTTGTAAAATAAAACTCTAGTTGCACTTGTGTTTTTGCAAACCTAGAAACAATAACAAGCTCATTTAGTGTAAACTTCAGGCACCTTCTTAGATGTTGAATGCCATCCACAATCTCACAACAATAATGAGAAATCACCAGTTAATATATATCCAACATAGTTTAATGAAACAAACAGGTTAAGTGCTTTCACCCTCTTAAATATGAGGACTTAAGCAGAACCCTGTATTTAATGTTAAAATCAAATACATATATAATAATATTTCATCAATCGTGTTAAAAGTATCTAATTACAAAGCTCAACATCAAAAAATCTTAATTAACTTAAATGTCTCCTTAAAATAACAGTCTTTCACACATTTCTAAGTAACAATTTGCATTGCCAGTTTAAGACTGAAAACAAAAGTTAATGTCCGACTAACAACAGATAACCTAATAAAAAACGTAAGCTTTGATATGAAAACTAAATTTGTAAAAATGAACATGCTTTTAAAATAAACATCATTTAAAATGTTATTCATACTTAAACAAATGTGAGTATAAATGTGAAACAACTCTAAAGCATTTTCACCAAATGAACTCAACACAAACTCAGAACCAAGAACCAAAGAAAAAACACAGCAACTCCAGACAAAAGGCTCCAAAGTGTTATTCGAAAACAGCAGGTATAAAAAGCTATTGTACTAACATCCGCCCTTAAATTAGGTACATAATTGAACCCTTTCTTAAAAAGTGATTCGTAATACTCATTTACTTCCAAATTACTTAAATAAAAAATCTTAAATTGTCCAAACTAATTAAGTAGCTCACTATTAATATTGGTCAATATTTCTTGTGGTTTTTCCTCCTTTTTCTCTGTCTCTGTGAGCTCTGTGGTGGGTACTGCATTGAATTCTGATTCCTTAATCTCTCTGACCTGCGTAATTGGTCAGATAATAAAAAACTGTCACATACTGTATCAACATGCTCACTTTCGTTTCACCATAAATAGTCCAACTCATTGAGATTACTAGATTTTCCTTTATGGTGGACACCCTGTTTGAACATATAGGTATCACACTGATCATTGGACTGCAATACTAAGGGAAAGTGGTAGGCAGTTTAAGAGTCATTCTCCTGTTTGTCTCTCAGAAATATTTTTACTTCCTCTCCTTGCTCTCCACAGTAATTTTATCTATTTAAAAAAAAACACATAATCCACCTTATATGCATCAAATAATAAATCTTTTTCCAGATTTTTATTTAGAGTCTTAATTTCAAGAACTAAAGTGGCCGATTTATGCTCATTTTCCTTGATAAGCAATCTCATTAGTCCTATTCTGGTGCAGTCAAACAATTCAATTAACTCTCTGTGGAACATCGTAAAGGGCTCTGTCCCATGGGATATTTTCCATAATCTGAGGACCTTAGGAACCCATTTAACTTTGATACAGTCAGCAAGAAAACAATTATCCACCTGCAGGTTTCTAAATTGCACCAATTTTCACTCTAATACACTATGTTGTGCTTTGAACCATCATGTACTGTCAGCACTCACCTCAGAAAAATGGACATCACATGATCTCAACCAATTATCAGGTGAGAATAAGTTTGAGTTTTCTACATTTCCATCCCTATCCTCTTACCACAACCAGTAAACAAACGTTGTAAAACTGTTGTTACCAGTGTTCTTTGCAGTTCCAACATTAAGACCACTTGTGCAATTAACTAGAAACAAGGAAATGCTTGCTTGTGTTGCTTTAACTTTTTGCATCAACTGTTTGTTCCAGCAACAGCATTAGTTCAATGGAGCACTAATCAAGATTAGCCATCTGAGGTCACTCAGTCAAAATCGACATGGACATTATAAATCTACCACATGAACTCAACACAAACTCAGAATCAAGAACCAAGTATAAGACACAGCAACTGGAGACAAAAGGCTCCAATTTATTATTCAAATACATTGAGCATAAAAAGCTATTGTACTAACATCTGCCCTAAAGCAAGGTACATAACTGAACCCTTTCATAATGTGCATTTACTTCGAAGTTACTTAAGTTAAAAATCTTAAATTGTCAAAATTCATTATCTAGTTCACTGTTAATGTTGGTCAATAGCGCTGGGCTGGCAACTCGACACTGTAAAAGTCCACTGCCAATCATGAGCGGACAGATGATGCGCTGTGGCGACCCCTAACCGGGAAAAAGCCAAAAGAAGAAGAAGATTTCCTGTTGTGGTTCTTCCTCCTTTGTCTCTTTTTTGGCCTCTCTCTCTGTGGGCCCTGGGGTGGGTCCCTCATTGAATTCTGATTGCTTAATCTCTCTGACTTGCTTAATTGACCACTATTAATAGTGAATCACTTTATAAGAAAGGGTTCAATTATGTACCTAGTTTAGGATGGCTGTTAGTACAATATATATATATATATATATATATATATATATATATATATATTTTTTTTTTTATGCCCACTGTGTTTGAATAATAAATTGGAGCCTATTGCCTAGAGTTGCTATGTCTCATCCTTGGTTCTTAACTCTAAAGCATTTCTTTTCTTATAATTTAAATGCATTCAATTTAAGACCATGGGGCTATAGATATCTTTTCATTTAAACCTGGGTAAACGGAAGCATTAAGCTTCAACTGCCACATTAACTCCCTGTATTCTAGAAGAATATCCAGCTGTCTTACCGTTTCATTGTGTGGGACAATTTCCAAAATTCCAAAAATAAATTTTGTGAAATTTTCACAATACAGGGTATGTCTATATACCAAATTTCTCATATTTTCCTTTGAAATGTTATACGCATGTTCATAAATTATCTTTTGCAACTGCCTTTCTGTTTTCCCAATATAAAAATGTTCACACATTGAACAGACTGCAATATATATTACCCCTTTTATGTCACAATTTCTTTACCAACTTCAACCTGCTGGTCTCCAAAGAGTCAATTTCTTTGATGTCTTTTTCCAAAATACATGGCCACTGACTGCAGGCTCCACAGCTACCAGTACCTGTTGTCAAAATGCTACTAGAACACTTTTCTCCCTTTTCAAAAAGTCCCTTTAAGTCTGTCCCTGTCTTGTATGTAAATAAGGGTTTATTGCCCAATGTTTTAAAAAGTTCCACATCAATTTTTAAAATATTCCATTTGTTTTCTACTATATTCTGAATTTGTTTACTGCTATTGGTAAATGTGATTACCACTGAGTTGTTGAAATTAGTAGACTCTCTTTGTTTATTATTTTTTCTAAAACTGTCCTTTACTCCCAATTTTGTACCTAGTAGGGGCTTACAATTTGTTCCTCAACTTTGTGTTACTTCTTTCACTGTGTTTAACAATAAATCACATAGGTAACCTCTATCTAACATCAACTGAATAAAAAAACTGGTCTGTCCAACACAATAAGACAAATACAGCCCCGAAGAGGCTGAAACAATCCCAGTTGAGATAATCACGCACTGGCACACTTAACGTTGAAACGTAAAATTCCTTCTTTAATACAAACTGTTAAAACTGAACAACTTCACCATACAGGTTAAGCGCTTTCATCTACACCTGTAGATTTCTTCAGAACCATTTGAAAGAGCTTAATTACATATTTTATAGTCTCCTTTATCCAATGAGAACATCACATTAATTAATTAAAAGACAAATGCTAACTAACCATAAAGAACAACTACTTAAAGTGCACAGTGCTAAATTCCCTCATTACTATTACTTTCCTTTTGTAACTTATTTCCAAGATATATATACACAATAGTGTTAACTTGAATGAATATATTCATATTTAAATACTATGTATTAAATTACATTGAGATATATTCTAAAATTAATTGATTAAAAACTGCTCAAAAGCTAAAAACTGTTTAAAAACTTCAAAATTAATACTACTTTAATATCACATTTTTATATTGTCATATACACCATAAATAGAAATATCATGGACAGTGATTTATTTTTTGTCCAACATAGGTTTTATGGATATTGTTTCATTGAGCCCTGGGCTTTCTGATGCATTCAATTTTATTTGCCAACGTGTCTCCTTTTCCATTAATTTTTTCTTCATATTCCCACCCCTAGGATTCACTAGAATTTTTTCAAGTATACCAAACTCAAACTCCTTACATTCATTATGTGCTTCACAATGTCTCCATAATGCATTGTTTCCATCATGTTTTCTAATCTTGTAACAATGCTCACAAATTCTATTTCTCAAGCAACGTGTGGTCATTCCTACATAAAAACTTGGGCATGTTTGACACTTCGCTAAATATATAACATTTCTAGTTCTACAATTCCCCTTACTAAAGGTGATATTTGTCTTGTGAATATTGTCCAAGATTATACTTGTTTTCCCTGTGATGAATCTGCACTGATTACATCTACCACATTTAGTTGTGCCCTGCTCCCTTTTTATAATGCCGTTCATGTTGTTTAACCTAGATTTTAAATTAAGGCCATTCCTATACACAAATGTAGGTTTCCTTCCCACTATTTTGTATATATTATCATCAGTCTCTAATATATTCCAGTTCTTTTCAATTACATCCCTAATTTTACCAACCTGTGGAGCATATTGTATGACACACGCTCTTCTATACTCTTGAGTGCCCGTGTCTGAAAAGTCATTATTAGCCATTTTATTTCCCAGTATAGGCTTATATTTTTTTCCCCATTCCTGAGTAACATAATTTACCACATCCACTATCATCCCATTCGGATATCCCCTTTCCTTGAACATCATAGCTATCTTATTCAGCTCTTCTACCATATCTTGATACTTAGATGTCATTCTTGCTGCTCGTATACATTGTCCCTTAATAATGCTTTTTTTCTGGTGTGCTGGGTGACAACTACTGAACTCTAAATAGTCATTACTAAATGTAGCTTTCCTAAATAAATTAGATTTAAATATATTACCATCTATAGTAATCTTCGTGTCCAAATATGATATGCTTTTCTTGTCCATAGTAAAGGTAAATTTTAAGTAATCATTCCTAGTATTCAAATATTCAATGAATGTCTTAATAGTATCTACCCCAACTTTCCATACCATAAAAACATCATCCAAAAATCTCAAGTAGCATCTTATGTTAGTTTTCCATTCAGAACCAAATATTTATTCTTCCTCCCAGTTTAATAGAAATAAATTAGCAAACATGGGGGCACATGCCGTCCCCATGGCCACTCCCTTGCTTTGTTTATAGTATTCCCCCTGGAACATAATAAAATTATTTTTCAGGACCATTTCCATAAATAACATAATGATACTTATTTTCTCCCATGTTAAATTACTATATTTAGTAGTTGCTAATTTATTTCTATTAAACTGGGAGGAAGAATATATATTTGGTTCTGAATGGAAAAGTAACATAAGATGCTACTTGAGATTTTTGGATGATGTTTTTATGGTATGGAAAGGTGGGTTAGATACTATTAAGACATTCATTGAATATTTGAATACTAGGAATGATTACTTAAAATTTACCTTTACTATGGACAAGAAAAGCATATCATATTTGGACACGAAGATTACTATAGATGGTAATATATTTAAATCTAATTTATTTAGGAAAGCTACATTTAGTAATGACTATTTAGAGTTCAGTAGTTGTCACCCAGCACACCAGAAAAAAAGCATTATTAAGGGACAATATATACGAGCAGCAAGAATGACATCTAACTATCAAGATATGGTAGAAGAGCTGAATAAGATAGCTATGATGTTCAAGGAAAGGGGATATCCGAATGGGATGATAGTGGATGTGGTAAATTATGTTACTCAGGAAAGGGGAAAAAAATATAAGCCTATACTGGGAAATAAAATGGCTAATAGTGACTTTTCAGACACGGGCACTCAAGAGTATAGAAGAGCGTGTGTCATACAATATGCTCCACAGGTTGGTAAAATTAGGGATGTAATTGAAAAGAACTGGAATATATTGGAGACTGATGATAATATATACAAAATAGTGGGAAGGAAACCTACATTTGTGTATAGGAATGGCCTTAATTTAAAATCTAGGTTAAACAACATGAACGGCATTATAAAAAGGGAGCAGGGCACAACTAAATGTGGTAGATGTAATCAGTGCAGATTCATCACAGGGAAAACAAGTATAATCTTGGACAATATTCACAAGACAAATGTCACCTTTAGTAAGGGGAATTGTAGAACTAGAAATGTTATATATTTAGCGAAGTGTCAAACATGCCCAAGTTTTTATGTAGGAATGACCACACGTTGCTTGAGAAATAGAATTTGTGAGCATTGTTACAAGATTAGAAAACATGATGGAAACAATGCATTATGGAGACATTGTGAAGCACATAATGAATGTAAGGAGTTTGAGTTTGGTATACTTGAAAAAATTCTAGTGAATCCTAGGGGTGGGAATATGAAGAAAAAATTAATGGAAAAGGAGACACGTTGGCAAATAAAATTGAATGCATCAGAAAGCCCAGGGCTCAATGAAACAATATCCATAAAACCTATGTTGGACAAAAAATAAATCACTGTCCATGATATTTCTATTTATGGTGTATATGACAATATAAAAATGTGATATTAAAGTAGTATTAATTTTGAAGTTTTTAAACAGTTTTTAGCTTTTGAGCAGTTTTTAATCAATTAATTTTAGAATATATCTCAATGTAATTTAATACATAGTATTTAAATATGAATATATTCATTCAAGTTAACACTATTGTGTATATATATCTTGGAAATAAGTTACAAAAGGAAAGTAATAGTAATGAGGGAATTTAGCACTGTGCACTTTAAGTAGTTGTTCTTTATGGTTAGTTAGCATTTGTCTTTTAATTAATTAATGTGATGTTCTCATTGGATAAAGGAGACTATAAAATATGTAATTAAGCTCTTTCAAATGGTTCTGAAGAAATCTACGGGTGTAGATGAAAGCACTTAACCTGTATGGTGAAGTTGTTCAGTTTTAACAGTTTGTATTAAAGAAGGAATTTTACGTTTCAACTTTAAGTGTGCCAGTGCGTGATTATCTCAACTGGGATTGTTTCAGCCTCTTCGGGGCTGTATTTGTCTCTATCTAACATCATCTCTATGAAATTTTCCTAACTCATTCTAAAAAAAAGCTCTTTTAGAACACATTCTGGCAGCTCTTACCACATGCCCTTTGAATATGTTTTTCTTAGAGTGGAATGGGTGGCAACTAGTGTAATGGAAGTGCATATATGAAAAAGTATATTTTCTGTGGATAGATGATTCAAATATTGTTGTTCTTATTTTTACATATAGTAACATCCTGGTAGTTGATAAATTGTTCATTAAAATGATATGGAAAAGTTAAACATTCAGTAGTTTGATTGATATAGTTAATGAATCCATGAATATAATTTTTAGCTTGACTCCATATAATAAATATATCATCCAAATATCTAATATATATTTCCCAACCGTTTTTGTGAATGGAGTCTAAAATTAATCTCTTTTCCACATGTATATTATCAGGTTGGTGTATAGTGGGGTGCAGGTTGCACTCATTGTCACAACTAACTGTCTGAAGTATTCTTTTTTGAAATATACATAATTATTATAAAGTATAAGCTCCATAAGATCAGTTAAGAATTTAAGAAGTTTATAATCTAAATTTGTTAGTTCTAGTTGTGCTATATGGAAATATTCTAAGCCTTTTTCATGGGGTATCGTAGTGAAGGGGTCTACCACATCTTTTGTTAGGAAACAGTTTTTGTCTTTTAAAAACTAGACTTTATCTTGGTCAAGAAAGTCCTAGGAATCTCTTAAAATGTGAGGAATATCTTGGAGAAACCTTTTTAAGGTTCAATCTACAAAAATAGCTAGGGGGCAGGAAGACAAAACAGTGAGGCCATCTCCACCAAGAAGTCAGTCACTAGCAGAGTCCTGTAGGGTTCAGTACTGGGCACACTCCTTTTTGGCATCTATTTATCTGAAATGGAAGCAAATACTAAAGGTTTATGGCCTACTAGCATATTTCTTCATAAATAAGACCTAATCACAGAATAAGGCCTATCATGGTTTTCCATGGTGGTCATGATATAAGCCCTACCCAAAAATAAGCCCCAGTTAAGATCCTCAACAACACACGATGGACATGCTGAATTATAAAATAATATTATTGACACCTGTTGACTGAGGTTATCGTACTCTGCTCACCATTTTCAGACCATTCAGACACCCAACTTCTTCTCTTTGCAGAAAGTTGTAAGACTCTTTCCCTGGGAGTCCTCCACAATTCTTACTGTAACCCTAATCATCACTCACACTTGACGGTTGAGATCCTTGGCCCATAAACACTGGGAGGTGTACTTTGATCAGTCAAAGTACTGACAATGAGGGTAAACCACATGCACTTGATTGGTTGTGTCGTTTTAACCATTGCCATTTTGTGTTGCCACACCGGTCTTGTAAGTCTTCAATTAAACCCCCCCCAGACAAGATAACTGCAAAAAGAAAGAGCTATTCCATCGAGTACAGGAAAGGAATCGTGGAGGGCTCCCGTGAAAGAATCTGATGACTTTCTGCAAAGAGAAGACGATAGATCTTCGAATGGTCCGAAGTGCAGCGTATGATAACCTCAGTCAACAGGCAGATGAGGGAGATGCTAAGAAGTACAAGTGTGGATCAGGTCAGCAACCATTATTTCCTGAGCTGGAAGATATAATCTGTGAATGGATTGCTAACAGGAGAGCAAAGGCTTTGGTTGTGCGCAGGGCTGATATTCAAGCATTTGTCCTTGCAATGGGACCACAGTTAGAAATATCCCCAGAAGAAGTCAAAGCATCACAACAATGGCTGGATGGCTTCCTTCAGCGTTATGAACTGCTTCTAAGAAGATCAACAACACTGTTCAAGCTGGAAGATACTGAAGTTAATAAATGTGCACTTGCGTTCATGTCCTTTGTTGATGGCATCGACTTTTCTAGATACCAACTCTCCAACATGATTGCTATGGATGAAACTGCAGTGCTTATGGGCCAAGGATCTCAAAAAACAATTGAACAGAGGGGTGTCTTGTCAATCTACATTCCCTCCTCTGGTTACGAGAGTGCATGTGTTACCTGTATTTTGGCGATTTGTCTAGATGGAAAGAAAACCCCACCTCTAATCATTAGAAAGGGCAAGAAAGATGAGTGAACGTGTTTCAGCCATTTACATTCTTGAAACTGAAAAAGCCGATGCACACAAGCAGTTATAAGGAAGTGGGTCAATGTAATGCTGCCACTCGTTTTGCGAAGTGGTAAAAGAGGTATGCTAGAATGGGATTCAGCCAGCACTCACCACACTAAAGACATGAAAAAATTCCTTGCACGGAGAAGAATAGATCAAATAATTATTGCCGCAGGAATGACTGCCTATCTCCAGACTCTTGATATTGCAATAAACAAGCCATTCAAGGACCATTTGCACATGGAACTCAATGACTACATTGAAGACAGAATGGAGAGAAATCAGCATGGAAACTTTGTAAAGCCTAGCCTGCAAGAGGTTGTGACTTGGGTGAAAGATTCATGGGATAAAATCATTGACAGCTGTGTTGCCAATGCACTACTGGCAGGCTACTTGGACAAGCAGTGCTCATTTAAGGAGAGCTCTATTGCTAGGCATGTCAGATTGGAGCCAATGGTTCTACAGGAAATGTAGTTGCAAGAAATTTAGGCCAGAATTCTGGGGTTGGAGACTTATGACAATGTTCCAGAAGAAGATGACATGACTGTATTTGAATAATTTTTCCATTATCAGGGCAACAGAGTGGATTGCTTCTGCTTACAATTTTATTCCCCTCCTCCAGTACACATGTATTGAGATTTTTCTGCACTTTCTGTTAAGCATGAAATATTGCACTGTGAAAGCCAAGGTGTGGATATTCTAAAGTTGAAATGTTTGTCGCACTGTTTATATAGAATTCTCACACAACTGTTAACAGGTTATTTAGAACTGTTGCCCAATAACATAAAAGTACCAAATAAATATCAATTTGTGTACATGAATAAATGTCAATTTTTTGTACATGAATAAATGTCGATTTGTGTACATGAATAAACGTCGATTTTTGTACATGAATAAATGAATAAATGTAGATTGTTTTACAGGGGGGGGGGTGAATAAGGCATCCCCTGATAATAAGCCCTAATGCGTATTTTGGCGGGGGAAAGAGTATAAGACCCGGTCTTATTTTTGGGGAAATACTGTAAGTTTGCAGATGATTGCAAACTTGGAGTTTTAATCGACTTCCCAGCAGACACTAGAATTCTGCAAGAAGGCCTATCTCTGACTAACAAATGGTGCCAAAGCCATGGTCTTAAACTCAGTGCTAAGAAATGCATAATTGCGCCCATTGAGAAGTCAACCATCCTGGCTAATTATCATGTTGATAACACATCCTTAAGAGTCAAACCAGTGGTCAGGGATCTGGGAAAGCAAGTAGACAGTAGCCTTACCTCCAACCATCACATGGCTACAATGGTGAGGAAATCCCTTTATGGTGTGTAACTTATAATTAAGAGTATGGCACCTAGGCCCAAAGAGGTCATTTTCTCACTGTACTCCACCCTTATCAGACCAGTCATAGAGTACAATGCTTCCTTTTGTACATACCTGATCAGGCATACACAGCAATTAGAGCAACCTCAAATGTGCCTTACAAAAAGAATAGAATGAATAACAAACTAGCCTTATGCAGAGCACCTTAAAGCCCTTTCCCTATACTCATTCTCCTATAGATTGCTGAGAGGTGATCTATGCACAGCATACAAGACATCCACAATCCCCATACTTATGAATATCCTACATATTCATAATTGAAAGAGTCCCAGAAATACAAGGTCTAGGGACCTGATGTGATTTAAACAGAACATGCTGGAGAGAAAGATATGTGTTTCAGACACTGCCCCTCCTATGGACCAGGCTTCCCATCCATGTGAAGCTGAGTTTGTCTATTACCCATTTTAAGCAAAACCTAGATAAGTAGATGGGGAATAGCAAATTTACACCTGGCCATGCACCCATGTACTTTATGGACAGAGGTAGCTTATAAATGCCTGGCTCTCAATGTCCTGTTTAGATACAGAACATCATTATTTTTTCAGGAAAACTTGGCAAGGCTTAGAAAGGCCCTCTGGGTCATTAGCCCAGTAACAGTCTATGAATCTATGAATCTATGCACAAACCTGAACACTTGTGGAGAACTCTTGACAGAAGTTATTGTGAGCTAGGTTCAATACATTGCAGGTGTACCTCATTAAGGCAACTGTTATACCTACTTTTTGTTAAAGAGCCATGCTCCTAAAGCCTAGCACATTGCAAAGGTCTATAACACATAGCTGAGCTCCAAATACATGTTATACGATACCTATGTTACATCAAAATAACATTTGAAAAAAATGTATATTCCAGTGTGAATAAATCACCTTTTGTGTGTATGAAATATATCAGTACAGCTGTAAACATATTGAGCATGTGTTCATGAATCAATGTGAGGTGCTTGTTCCACAGTCTGCATATCTTAGGTTGTCACCAGTGGTCATGCTACCCCTAATCATAGAACTAACCATAGAATATTTTTGTCAGTTTTGACCACAATAGTCTTGAGGTCTGCCAAGTTGCACAGATGACAGGAAATATGATGCAGATGACTAATGTTATGAACTGGGGTGTAGGGTTTGATCCTCACAATCTGCAATTACCTGGTGTGTGAAGTTAAATAACTCACTTATACAGACAAACTGCTAAAAAGGGGCAAGGTATCCAATGATCCCACCTGGTTAACATATAGATATTATTATTGCATCGCTATGGCAATCATAAGACTGACCTGACTGCAATATTCTTATTATACTGTTCTAGCATCTAAGTAACCATCTGTTTCTTTCCCCATTTACCTCTTTCATGTGTTCTTCAAATCCCAACATTTAATCTGACCAAAAAAATTCCCAAATACAGGACAAACATTGCCACAAATGAATGATAAAAGCAAAACATCAAACGTATATATATATATATATATATATATATATATATATATATATATATATATATATATATATATATTCCCTTCAGTTGATCCAACTGCTGAAATGCCAAACATCGTATGGCCGAGACCATATAGCCAACATTTCGGAAGTTTGAACAGTGCGAATGGAGAGCGCGGTACATTGCACAATGTGTTCCTCAATATAATGCTATCTTGGAGTTGGTATATTAAAGTAGCATGGGGTGTGGATGGTGCAGGGGGCTTTCTCCCCAGCAAAAAAAAAAAAAAAACAAAGCAAAATAAAAAAACATTGTTTGTGTTTTTTTTTTATTGTAGTTTCAGACTTCCAAAGTTTTGATTACATGGTCTTGGTCATATAAGGTCCAGCATTTCAGCAGTTTGATCAACTGAAGGTAATCTATATGTGTGTGTGTGTGTGTGTGTGTGTGTATATATATATATATATATATATATATATATATATATATATATATATATTTTTTTTTTTTTTTTTTTTAATAATTATCTGTTGCACAGTAGTTGGTATCAAGCAGCATCACAGGTCATTTGATGGGCAGAGAGCAATAATAGTTCTCATTATATGGCAAAAATGAAGAAAAGTCTTAGGCATCCACTAAGAATTTGTCAGGAATAGCACTCCCGGATTTCATAGCATTGCATATATATCTGATCAAAAGTGACATAAAAAACAAACATCAAAGTAATCTAAGATGACTACATTGTCTGCAACATATCTGAACTGAATGTAGTAAAGATGTGAACAATGCATGTGTCTGTATGTTTCCTTGTGTGAATGGAATGGGTGGAACTGTGTCCTTGTGTTTGCAACCAGATGAGACACCTATGTTTTCAGCTTAATGAGCAGCCTCACCCATGACATAGATAACACTCATGACCATAGGTATCAAGCTATGTGCCCACCAGTGGCAGAAGATGTGCAGAACTATGGCATTGTGGGTGCATAGCCTGATGAGGTATCCAGATATTGAACTAGAGGTGTCTTACTACATGATCTGGACAAAACCAATAAATGCAGGAGGAAGGCTGTGGTGCCAACACAAGACATTGATACAGTGTCACCATTGGTCTGCATAGTGTGACTTTGGATGGTTGGTGACTGACCACCTAACATCTGGGCCTATCATGGGCATGAACTGCAGGGCATGTGGTAGCAGAACTGATGACATTTGCAATGTGTCACATAGAGGCATCTAGGGTGGGATTTGCCACCAGCAAGCTCAACAATTATGTGTGCTGCTTGTTCCTCTATATAATGTCACTCTACCATAAGCATCCCTCTTTAGGGAAGCCACAAAGCACATTCACCATCTCCAGAATACTTTTGCTGGAAAACGCCAGGTGTTTTAGCCATATCAGGGTGAATCCTGGAGTCATTTTTGTGCTACCACCCCACCCCATTTATATCCCCTTAGGAGTATATGTGCATGTCAGAGGTAGTGAAAATACCAGATGTTCTGTGGATTGTGTACAGAGGAGGAGACAGTGAGGGTACAGGGTGCATATCATACAGAGGTGAAGCTGTGTGCTAAGGCTGTATTTCTAAAGGGGACTCCGTCTTGGTGGATGTGTGGTGATATCCACAACTGTAGTGTTCAGAGAGTGCCATTGTGTCACTGGAGTGTGACTCTTGCATGCTGCTTTAGTGATTAACCACAGTTGCCTGGAAGATTGCAACCATATGTTGTACTGCTGTGCTAGGCCCTACAACAGTGGAAACTGTGAAAACAAGAATACACATGCCACAGTTGTCAGCGCACACACATATGCTGCCATAACCCCTGTAGCATGTATAAGTGAATTGTATATCAATGATGCATACATTTACAGACATACCTAATGATGGAGGGACCTCTAGCTTTGATGGCTTCTTCAACTTGGCACGAAGTAACACCAAAATCTCTTCAACTTCTGTAAACAAATTCAGTGTTAGGGGTACAACCCCTGTGTTAGGCTTGTGTGTCACAAAACCTCAAGTCATTTAATTTTTTCATTTGCATGGAATATCATTATTGTAACCCAGAGTATTTACGCCTTGCATCATTTCTTGAAAAATATCATCTAATAATGCTTTTCTGCAGCACCTTTGCCCTAGAAGTGCATGCCATGGGTACAAAGGGATGGCAGTAGCTATACATTGTCATTGCTATTGAAGTTTCAAAGGGGTTGCCTCCATCAGGTAGTCATGCCATAATATTTACACCTAAGGCCAAACCACATGAGTCAGTGAGCATTTATGCATGAACACAAGTATGCTCATGTCCTCCTCCATTTATGCACCTGACTAAAAGATGCAGTTAGTGGTATCCTTAGCCTCACCCCACCACACAGCATCATATTTCTGTACTATAACCATGAAACAATATATGACTCTTGAACCCTCAGCACGTGCTGTATTTAATACACACAACGTCATATGTGCTTTGTTTGTACCACCACATGACACCATGCCATGCCAGTTACCCTTAACAATACCCCTGTCAAACATAAGTAAGATGTCTGCTTCACTTTCTTTAACAGCCATCACATGTTTAGTTATTGCTTCTGATGTTCCTTTCCAGACAGGCCTCACTTCCTAACTCTGTGAATCTCCATGCCTACAGAAGCTTTAATCATTTTTTTCTATTTTTAAGCTGTACATTTATTAATGGTGCTGCACAAAATGGCACCAATGCATGTGATAATGATTTCACAGTTAGTGTGATGATTGTTTTAAAGAAGTCATGTAGTACCACTATCTATGATTTGTTGCCATTGAGCAATAAGCCACCAATGCATGTTGACATGAACCATACAAGCCACAGTGAACAAAGCAGCTGTGATCTCTATTTTCACATCCACAGCATGTGTATGCTTGCAGTGCTGAGATATAGCTCTATGTCGTAATGACATGTGATTCTTAAGCATGCAGTCATGAGCACAGGTTTATCATATTGCTCCTGAAATGGGCGTATTCAGCAGCTATGTTTGTGTCAGCTACTGAGAAAGATAAGACCCCTGCTTTTTGTGCCATCAGGGACACAGTAACTATAAGGAGTGTGTTCTTGGCTAGTAAGAAACTCCTTTGATAAATGTCATCTCCTGGTATGAGCCGGGACAGTTTTCAGTGATACCACTGACATAAACAATATTGGGAAGCAGTGCTATTAATGATGACCAGAAGTGTCATCAGCATGGCTTGATCCAATAATGGGAGGCAGAAGTTGCAGAGATTGAGTATTTACTTTATGGGTACTATATGACTTTGGTATACTATGCACAGTGGCATGCATGAAAGTACTGCACACAGTGTCTTTGTGTATCTGTTTGTCTTGCAGATAGAAAGGATCAGAGACTGAGCATGGTTGGTTGCCGCAGAAAGCAGAATTATGTCTCATGGTAGTGGGGATCTGTATAACATCTGTTAGTCAACTGTGATTTTGTTTGTGGCATGTCTGTGTGTGACATTTGTTTCCCATTGTGTCACCCTTCATTTCAAGGTTTGGAACAAGTAGATCAGTGGTCATGGTTGTGTCTTTTACCTTTAGCTGCTGCCTTTGGTGCTTAGTGACAGGTGTTTGCCAGTTTTGCTTCTCAGTGAGGAGATTATGCCCCTACTCCTACAGATAGCCTAGAAGTGTCACGTGTGTCTGTCTCTCAGGATTTGCATAAAGTCCCCTTCCTAAAAAAAGCACCAGAGTGGTGTCCAGTTATCTCTTGTATTACCTGCTGATGCTGTTCCCAGATTATTTGTGCTGGCAGCTGAATGCCCACCCTGTCTTGTGAAGCATTTAGCATAGTTGCATGACTGGAAGCTCTTGCTTATTGCACCTCCAGGGGAGCAATTGGCCCTAAACATTAGCCATTAGGTTAGAAAATATCAGCTTTTTTGACCTCTGGTGTGGACTACCATTCACATGCGCTGGGACCAGTCCTGTCTTCTTCCAGTTATGTCCTTCTCTTAAGTAGCATTCCCCATTCCTTGTTCATTGTCTATACATCCCATCACAATTGTGTATCATCTGTATGCATGCATCCATCCAGTGTCTTTTCCATCTTTAGCACATATGTTGCCCCTGTCAGTCTGTCTGTGTTCCCTGTTTGTCTCTCTTCCTTTGTTACCTGCCCTTCTCACTCAAGCTCATCCTTAGCCAACTGTCAGTACCTTCTCCACCTACCCTTCATTTTCAAAAAATACAAATCGTTCACTTTCCAAAAAATATCTGTCCTTACACACATCTTTGCATAGCTTACGGAAACCCTTCTGTGTTTACCCCAGCTTGCTGTTCTCCCCTTTTCTCCTTTCATATCTACTGGATTTCCTCAAAAACATTTGCCCATCATACTATGTATTTATTATTTTTTTATTTATTTTACATTTGTTTACCGGGATAGTCTGACTGGATACATGTCCATTTTCAGTGGAGGCCCGGGGAGAAAAGCTCCACATATACAAACTTACATAGATTACACAGAAGTTAGCAAACAATTATAAAAAAGTGATTATATACAATGGGTTAGTAGTGTTCCCTAGTAGGGACTCACAATTCTCATAGACAGACAATTAAAAAAGTAAGAGACATAAGATTGGAAGCAGAGCTTGGTGATGTAGTTACAAGTTATGATAATTGCAGAATATGCTTTTAGTTTATAACTTAATGAGGGTTGGTACATGGGCATAGCCAATTCACTTTGAGATACTGTTTGAGTTTTTTTTAAAGAGACTTTTGGAGGATTGTATGGTTATATAGTTTGGCAACGAATTCCAGGTTTTGCCAATGAAGTTGGCAAACAGGAATTCACCAGCAGAGTTATTAGCTTTGTGGGTTTGGACCAGTACTTTATCGGCTGACTGTAGGGATCTTAGGTTGCTATATGGCTTAATAATATTTTTAAGTGAGGGGTATCCTCAGGGTGGTACAAAATTTTGTGCGCTATTAAGAGTTGATTGAAATGAATTAAGCTGGGCAGTTCTAGCCACTCTAGTTGTTTAAGGTTCTGGCAGTAGTGGGTTCTATAGGTGAAGCCAGTGGCGAATCTGACAATATGATTGTAGCTATGGGACAGCTTACCTAGTATGGATTTGTTGAGGTTTGAGAGTACAGGTGAGGCATATAAAAGAGTAGAGAGTAGGTGTGATCGGGCGATTGCAGTCCTAGCCAGTGGGGTTAAAAATGTCTTGTTTCTATACAGTGATCCAAGCTTCCTATTGATGGTCTGTATGGTTTGTTGACCTGTAGGTCAAATTTGAGATTATTGTCTATAATAACCCCTAACAGTTTGGTGTGATTATCTGGGGAAATAGTGGTACCATTGTTAGATGTGACAGAGAATGAAAGTGTGGTGGATCTACTAGTGGGAGAGAAGAGTAGAAGTTTAGTTTTATTGGGGTTCAGAAGTAGGCATTGGTTGGTGAGCCAGTTCTCGATAGTGTTAAATGTATTTTGGGTTAAGATTTGCAAGTCAGATGGGGAGGTGGCTGATCAGATGAGAGTGGAATCATCTGCGTATTGAATGCAGGTGGCTTTAGGGATAGTAGTGTGGAGGTTGTTGATAAAAATAGAGAAGAGTAGTGGACCTAGTATGGACCCTTGAGGGGCACCAAGTGTGAGAGGTAACTGGCTGAAGAGTTTGCCCTGCCATAGTACTGCCTGCTGTCTACCAGTCAGGTTGGACTGGAACCACTGGATAGCAGGTTTGTTGAGGGAAATAGATTTTAGTGAAAGAATGAGAAGTTCATGGTTGACCATGTCAAAGGCTTTTGATAGGTCAAGAAAGAGGGCAGAGGTTAGCCTATTGTCAATCCTGTTTTGGTTTATGGCAGTAGTAAAGGAAAGGAGGGCTGAGGTTGTGCTGTGGTATGGCCTGAAACCATGTTGGGAGTCGGATAGTAAGTTATTCTGTGAAAGGTATTGCATTAGTTGCTTGTGTACACATTTCTCCATTATTTCGGCTAGTGAGGAAAGAATGATAATGGGTCTATAGTTGGATATGTCTGAGGAGATACCACCTTTATGGAGTGGGATGACGTGACATATTTTCCGGAGGGAGGGGCTAGCATTTTTGGATAAGGTTCTGTTTATGAGGATAGATATGGGATATGCAATGGCATCTGCAGCTATTTGTAGGTACTCTGCAGGGAGGAGGTCAGCAGCGAGGGTGGTAGGTTTTAGTTTTTTAGAAGTGTTTTGATAAAACTAGTGGATATTGGTTGGAAGCTAAATTCTGAGTGATTATTAGGTACATTAGGCATGTGGTTTAAGTTAGAGGGGGTTAGTTGATTTGCTAAGTATTGGATTGTTTCAGTGAAAAAGTTATTAAAGGTGCTAGCTATGGTCTCTGGGGAACTATGGGTGTAGTTAGCCGGGGTTGGGGTGGTGAAGTGACCTGGACAAAGTAATTGATTTAAGCCTGCCCAGAACTTTTGAGGGTTGTTGTGGTGTTTTTGTAGGAGATTTTGGTAGAAGTTTTTTTTATCCAGTAAAATAGATTTTTTTGTATCATTCCTGAGTTGACGATATTTTAGATGGTCAAGTTTGGTTGTTCTCCAGCTAGCCCAGGCTCTGTTTCTAGTTTTGATTTTAGCTTTGGTATCTTTTGTGAGCCATGGTGCTGTATTTGATCTATTTTTTATTGTACGTGCTGGAGCATGGAAATCAAGGATACTTAGGAATTTAGTGTTAAAGTGATCTATGGCCTCCTCTAATGTTAGATTTTTAAGTTTTGACCAGTCAACTGCTTTTAATTCATTTTGGAATATAGTACCATCAATGTTTTTCCTGTTTCTGAATGTTTTATATTTGGGCTGGTGAGGGTTTCCTGCCTTATGTTTTATGATACAGGTTAGACGATGGTCGCTGAGGTCATCAGGGAGAGTACCAGCTGTGTACAGTTGGGGTTGGTTATTAACTAGAATCCAGTTTAGGAAACTTTCCTTGTTGG
>NC_056736.1:135634631-135677131 GCF_019279795.1 Protopterus annectens | reverse complement strand
GAAAAATAGTAGTGATAAAAAACTAATCAGACTTTAATTCCAGTTAGGTTTTAGAGATGAGTTACATGCACTATTATTACAAACATTAAACATTTATACAGTAATTATTCACTAAGGAAGCAAGAGACATGTTAGGATAAATATAATCTGAATTTAGTGCTTAATAGACGAAGGAAACATTAGCTTTTTTTAACAATCTAAATGATTTTCCAAATACCCAAGCATGTAATCTGTATTAGTTCTAATAAAAACTTCAAAATGGCAGAACAAATCAAAGAATCATTTAGCATTTGTATTTACTTGCCCTCTGAATAAATCTTATCATGACAAACTCCCACTAAATAAATACTTCACAAGAACTGGGTGTTAACACATAGTGAGTGTGTGTCATTCCCAAAAGATGTTAACATAGATTTTTAGAAATATTCCATAAGACATATTTGTCCTTAAGTAACTCCTATACTTTTTGGAATACCAAATGTTTAAATAACTGACTAGAATCAATAATAATTAACTGGCATCAGTTAAAATGACAAAAATTAGTAAAAACATTATTTATATAAAACGTACTATGGATAACAGGTCTTAAAAGCGAATGACTCAAAGACAAAATTAAGATAGAGATAGCTGCAAATATCTATCATAGTAATAGGGTAATACTGAAACTCATAACTTGTTTGTTGTGTTATCACACATCATAGATATTACTGAGCTCTTTCCCTGTCATCAAGTGCTAATATATTAAAAAAAATGACATAAAATAAAATTAAAGAATGGGTGTTACAGCAACTCTAAAATCAAATATTATCTCTTAAATCTAATAAAAACAGATAATAAGAAGAAAATAGAAGAAGCAAATAAGAAATACAATTAAAAATTATCCCACAAAACTAATTTAGCTATGGAAAAACTGAAATTAAATTCTTATGCTAACTCTCCTAAGCATCTTCATAACCTTTCTATGAAAGTTAAGATACAATAAAAAATTAATAACATTGATGGTATCTTTCATGAAGGAAAAAGGAAAAAAGTCTTGGACATAGGGAACATTCTGGAGGATTTTAATTATCATTATGCAGAGCATCATAAAGATAAAATAAGTACAAATGAATGTGAGCTAGAGAATATAGTTCCCAACATAACAAGAATTCCTGAGCAACTTAAGTTATATCTACAAAAGCCTATTTCTCAAAAGGAAATTATAGATGGGATTAAAGGAAGTAGTCTAATAAAGCACCTGGAATAGATGGCTTAATTATCAAAATTTTTAGATTGCTCCCTTCTTCTATAATCTTTCGCCTACATAAAACCTTTCTTGAAGTTCAAACATTAGCAAATATTCCTCCTTCTTGGAGATATTCTTTAATTTCCCCCTATATTAAAAGAGAATAAGGACCCTAATCATTGCAACTCATATAGACCAATGTCTTTGCTGAATAATGAATATAAACTATTTATGTCAATTATTGTCAATAGATTGAAAATACCCATATTTAAAATAAGTAATGAAGGCCAAACTAGTTTCATATATAACAGGCATACACAGGATAATATTAAAAGAGTATTAACACTGATAGATTACCTCAATCGAGGAAACCATGAAGCATCGATAATAGGTCTAGATATTCAAAAATCTTTGACTCCTTAAATTGGGGTTATTTATTTAAAGTCTTACAGTTATTTTACCCCCCTTTTTTATAACAATGATAAAGACAAACTATGAAAATAATCTAGCATATGTCAAATTACGTCTCTTTACTTCTAAAGCAATCCAAATCACTAGAGGTACTAGACAAGGATATCCCATGTCTCCTATCCTATTTGGTCTGGCCTTTGAAATACTTGCTATTTTAATACGCAATAACACAAAGATAAGGGGTATAAATATATATGACCAATATATTTCTAAAATAATGATGTTTGCTGATGATGTCTTTCTTACCTTATCCAACTCCAAGGAAGTGTTAAGTGAAGTGGATATAGTAACAACAAATTTCCAAAAAATCTCAGGAATCTCCTTCAACAAATCTAAATCAAAATATTTTTCATTAAATGAAAAAAAGAAAATACAGGTTCCAGTTAATCATACTATTGGAAACCAAGTTTCAACTCTAGACTATTTAGGAATAGTCCTAAGCAAGAATATAGAGGAAACCTTGCAGCTTAACTATGCTAAAGCCATAGACATAATCCAGACATTAATAAGCAAATGGAATAATTTGTTTATAACATTTGATGATAGGTTATAACTGATAAAAATGATTTTGTTTCCTAAAATATTATATATAGCACAAGCCTTTTTACTTCCACCAGGAAAGAAAATCCTTAAAGAAATCACTATAACTGTTATGAAATTCCTCTGGTTCCCCAAAGTAATAGAGTGACATATTCTTATCATATCAGAAAATGGGAGCAAGGGAAGTTAAAATCCCCAGAGATTCAAACTTATATAAAGGCATCTATAATTAAAATAGCGATGAATTGGATAAATCCTAGATACTCTTCTAATTGGAAACAGTTACACTTCATTATACTAATGAATGAAAATTATTTATCAAATAATGCTTTGGTAACTGACAAAGATAAGATATGGCACTATTTAAGTTTAAATGTACAGTATAGTACAACAAAATTAACTAAACTAACACTAATAAACAATATTTTTGATGTGTTTAGAAAATTCATTAACACAAATTTAGATATAAAACTGGGGTATAGATTTTAATACCATTTACTATTACAAGGGATTTCCCTGATAAAACACATAGAGAGATTTTTGGTTTATGGGAAATAATAACCTATTTTCTTGGTTGCAATGTATGGAAAACCACCAAACTTTGAACACACAAAGTATATTGTCAACCTATGGCCTATCCCCTAATGACTGGTTGGTTTTTCAGAGTGTCAGAGCATACACTAAGGATCTGTGTAGAATAATACATAACTCATCCTTCAAAACCACACCAAAAATTATAAACTGGATTTTTGGAATTCTATATAATAATATCAATGTTAAAAATTAATTATCATATCTATATAACACTTTAATTGTCTATAAGACAGCTCCTAAAGATTCTTACTGGCAATACCTAACTAAAGGGTTTCAAGTATCATTATCAATGGAAGATAAAACAAACATTTTATTTTCAGTTAAACTAACTTCTTACTCACAATTCTGGAGGATTTTTCATTGGAAATTTCTACACAGATCCTTTTTGACCCCTGAGAAACTCTAAAAAATGAACCCTTCAAACAGCAAGTTATTTTGGAAATGTCATCTGTCCACTAATGCTGACTGGTCTAATATGTTTATGACTGTACTAATATTAAGCCATATTGGAATGAGATTAATAACTTTCTTCACGCTATCTATACTGATATATTTGTTTTGACAAAGTCTTTAATTTTATTGAACGTTGTTAATAGTAATAATATGAAGAAAGATGACTTGTATTTGTTGTGGGCAATGTTAGCAATAGCCAGAAAATGTATAACTAGAAGATGGAACTCTAATGTAGCACCCACAATGGAGGAATTCCTATCTAGCCTGAAGAAATACATACTAACTGAGAAAAGAACTAATGAGTTAAGAACTTTTCCTAAGCCATTGGTTAATAGTCCATGGAGGAAAGTTTTGAATTTTATTGATACCCTACAGATGGAACCAAACTCTTCCTATCATAGTTTATATATTAACTTATCATTTAACTACAAATGTTTTTATCTGAATCCTTTTTGTCAGGCTGAATGTAAATACTGTAAATAGTTATTGAATGTTATGAATGTATTAAATTATTGTGTTATTTCATCAAAATAAAAATCATTTGAGAAAAAAAGAATTGCGCTAGCAATGATGGTTATGAGACTTTGAATGTTAATGAAATGGCAAATCCTGATTGAAGTTAGTTTTAGATAGTTTTAGGTAGTATTTCACTTACAGGCAGTGTTGATGATGGGGAGGCTAGGTTCTTCATAGGCTAGAAGTACTCCTCTGCCTACCACTGCTCTGCAGTTTGAGGATTACACAGTTTTTAAGATGAAGATTTTTCGGGGGGGGGGCAGTTTTGGGCACTTAGATACATAGTTTTTTTTTTTTTTTTTTTTTTTTTTTTTTTAGTATATAAGTTTCACCTTGATTAGCAAAGTTGACAGAGGTTTTAAATATTTTCCCATATATTTTTTTTTTAAAAAAAGTATAGATATCAGACTTATATGTTATGATATCAGCCGAACTAGCTTCATTCATCCTAGGGCAATCAGTGGGATATTGATGTTGTTTTAAAAGGGACGATAAGATTATTTTTTAAAGTCATGGAATATTATAAAGTTTTTTAAGATGTTGTGGTGTAAATTATTTGGCCTGCAAGGTCTAAGAAGAAGTTTTACTGGCAGGCAGACAGGGGGAGATAGGCTACAGAATGGTAGAAATGGGTTGTTTCTTAAAGGGAATTTCTAATAATTATCTAGATGTGGTGGTGCTGCGGTAGCGTTGTCACCTCACAGTAAGACGCTGTCTGGTTCTATTCTCAGCTAGAGCGTCTTCTGCGTGGAGAGAACGCCAGTTAAAACCTCTGCAAATAATGTTTTAACTAGCATACCGGACACTTCATCTCCCGGTATACCTAATGGACAGGGACAGAATGTGATACCTAGCAGCATAATTGATTTACCATGTAACAATGCTTTTAATGACTATGATAAGACAGCATTGTCTGATTTTACGTTCAATTTTTCCTTCGGTAATCTTACAGAGGAAGCCAAGCGTATTGGCACCAGACCCAAACAGACACAAATTTCTCGGACATATGCACACGCTTCATGTGTTAACAACCAAGATAAAGGTACTATTCGGCAGGCTAAACCTGACATTAAACAACACAAGTTAAAAGATTTTTTGGGTCAGGAGTGTAAATTTGACAGCAGTCATTGGGGAAACAAACCCGACCATTGTTTTAAAGACAAAGGGACTTTAAAGGACTGGATGTTTACCTTTGGAAAGAAATTAAATAGTATAAATGCTTTAAAGCTTGATAATGCTTATTTAAATTTTTGTTTATCAATTAACATTGTGCCTATGGGATTGAGATTTTACAAAATGCCTTTGGGGATAGATATTAATATGGAAGTTGAAACTGAATTTAGTGCACTGTTTGACAACTTTGGTTTCCAATATATGAAATTACTTATAAAACATAATGATGCTAAGTTGTGTAAATTATTGATTGAGGTGGAAAATATTAATAATTTAATTACACAGGACCTAGCTTATTCCCAATGGGAAAACTTATTTCACAAACAATTTACAACAGCTGAGGTTAGAGCTAGAAATGCTTTTGAACGAAAGCATAGGAAATTAAATAGAGATAGAGAACAGTACAGAAGAAATTTGTGCTATAAATGGGATTACAATAAGCAGGATAGGGGTACATTTATATCTACAAACCAGGGTGACGAATTAAGTAGGGATGACAACAACGAAAAGTTTTTTCACACACCCAGAGAATTGAATCAGGGGAATTGGAAAAAAGTAGGGAAATGGAAAATGAAACATTAGTCGGCAAACAATGCACTAATATTGATGGATCAGTTTTAGATCAAGATCACATCATTACGAATAGTGCTGTTAATGAGTATAGAAGTTTTAAAATTTACAATTATAGCAGCATTAAGTTAGAGAAAGTGCATTTTGGGCTTCTCTCTAAAGGATTCAATTTTATTCCTACTCCCAAATTCTGCATAGTAGACAACATCTTAGAATTTAAGAAATACACAAGGAAGTTGAATTTAGCTTTGATGTTTGATAACAATGAAACAAAAGACAAAGAAAACAGTGAAGGATTATTAGGGTTAAAAAAGAAAAGCAGTTTTATGCCTGTGAACAATCCTAGTGTACAGGCTTTTGATCAGATGGTTACTAATGACATTTACCGATTGTATCGGAATAGAAATAAGTTCAAAATCAAACAGAATTTATCCACAGAGGAACAGAACACATTATATGAGTTACAGAAGGACACCAATATATGTATAATGAAGCCCGATAAGGGTGGTGGCATAGTTATTTACGACACTCTTTCTTACAATGCCACCATACAAGATATATTACATCAATCAGGCAATTATACAGTAACATCAATAAATGAGGTGAATATAGCTTATAGGAGGATAGACATGTACCTAGAGGAATATTTTTTGGAACATAGAATAACTGAAGAGATGTATAGATTCATGATTGTTGAACACCCTATTTTAGCAGCAATCATAGGGATACCCAAGGTACATAAAAATCAAGTCAATCCTCCATTTCCTCCTATCATCTCAGGAAGTAGATCAAAGACATTCCCTCTTGGAGTTGTAATTGACACAATACTAAAACCTATATACAGTGAGGTAAAACATCTAGTAAAAGACTCCTGGGAATTCTTAAAAAACTATCCAGTAGATAAGTACCATCATAGTACACTATTCAGCACTATTGATGTTATAGATTTATTTAGTTCCATACCCATGGAGGAAGGCATAGAAGCCTTTACTAATAGTTTAAGGAAACACACAAAAATGACATGGGATAAAATTCAACTTTTGGCCGAATTAATGAGTATTGTTCTAGATAACAATTACATCTTTCATGAAGGTGAAATATTCAAGCAGACCAGGGGTGTAGCTATGGGAGCAGCTTGTGCTCCCATATATGCAAACCTGGTTATGCTTGATTGGGAAGAACATAATGTATTGGATGGCACATTTAATAAATCCATCATATACTATTTGAGATTCCTAGATGATATCTACATCATTTGGAACGGAGATATTAATTCATACACAGCTTTTATTAACCACATCAATACCAGCAGTGATTTTTTTAAATTCACCTCAGTGGTAAATGAATATGGTGTTCCTTATTTAGACACATTGGTAAAAGTTGACAATGATATTTTGAAGTCCACAGTATATAGAAAAGATACTTTCACTAATTCATATGTGGACTACAACAGTTTTCATCCTAGAAAAGTGAAAAGGAACATCTATAAAGGACAATGCATAAGGGCTGTGAGAATGTGTTCTAATTATAATGACATGGTTAGGGAAATCGAATATATTACTTCCCTATTTTTAGACAGAGGATATGACAAGGAATTAATGGAAGACGTATCTGCATACATCATAAGCCAATGGGGAATTAAATATTCGCCATTACTTGGCTTAAATAGAAAAATCTAAAGATTTAGTAAACAACCAAACTAATGAACAATCTGTCATAAATGATATGAAAATGAAAACAACTAACAGCAGTTATAACAGAGCTTGCATAATAGAGTTTGGTCCATACAGTCAATTTATTAAAGAAATTATCATCAATAATTGGCGATTCTTAATTAAAGACAAAGAAATTGCAGATGCACTGGGAACTGAACCCAGATTTGTGAACAAGATGGGTAAGAACATCAAGAGAACACTTTAATTTGGAAACAAGATTAAATATACTATGAACGCACATACATCTAGATGTGGGACTTGTAAACAATGTTCAAGTATATATGAAATGAGTCCCATTATTTTAGGAAATAAGAACAGAACTAAAATTCACACACCTAGAGGCAATTGTAAATCAAGTATGGTGGTATATATTGCTATGTGCACAGTCTGTCCCTCATTTTATATAGGGAAGACTGAAAGATTATTAAGACAGAGAATATATGCACATTTATATTGCATCAAAAACAAGGATTTGAAGAATGCACGCGCCAGGCACATTTTAGATGAAGGAGATGAACACAAGTTTAAATTTGCTATAATAGAAGTTGTTAAAAGTGACCCTAGAGGAGGTAACATCAAAAACCTTTTAGCTTACAGAGAAGTTTATTGGCAGGTTCTAACAGATGCCACAAGTACACCAGGCATCAATGACTATTTTTCAATTAAACCTCTCTTAATGTTAAACAGTTAACTCATGTATTTATTTGTAGGCACAGTAAAAATATACAACACTACATGGTTTTTAAATTTTTACAATTTTTGTAATGTATTTGTATTATTAGATAAAGTATATATAATTTATTTATTAAGGATGAATTCAATAACATGTTGCTTTAAGAATAGTTTAATTTTTGGCGCCAATTTCATTTTAAAATGGAGTGTAATCAGCTGTTTTATTTGTTCTGATGAAGCTAGCTCAGTCTAGTGAAAGCGCTTAACGTTTGCAGTTCATCTGTAATAAAGATTTGTTTGATTTTATTTACATCCAGTGGATTTATTTTGCTGAATACTCCAGAGCTTTGAAGTGAACAACATCGTGTGGATTTCTGTGGTATTATATACGTGTGGTTCCATACGGGCTGTGTCTCTGTTAGGCAGGCAGACAGGGGGAGATAGGCTACAGAATGGTAGAAATGGGTTGTTTCTTAAAGGGAATTTCTAATAATTATCTAGATGTGGTGGTGCTGCGGTAGCGTTGTCGCCTCACAGTAAGACGCTGTCTGGTTCTATTCTCAGCTAGAGCGTCTTCTGCGTGGAGACATGCATGAATGGGCATACCTTCGTTGAAGGTTGTGTGTCTGGGCTGGTAACTCGGAACATAAAAATCAACTACCAATCATTAGCGGACCAGAGATCCGCTATGGCGACCCCTAACCGGGAAAAGCCGAAAGACACAACAACATCTAGTTATACCCATGGTATTTAAAGTTGTGAGCTCACTTTGTGAAGATTTTTTTATAGTGAAGTCATGAATATGACTAGTGTGACTCCAATGGGTATTTTCCAGGCTTTTCACTGTGCACATGTGAAAAGCCTTGGATGAAAAGGTGTAAATCTTGGGTAATGTGTTATACTCAGGATTCTGTAATTCTGACCCAGGGTTTTGAGGGTCAAATGTCTAAATGCTCCAGTGTGTTGGCCATTACTAGCATTTAGAAGACATATTTTAGTTAGTCTGACTGGAAAGAAGAAGATAGAGTAAATACAAATTAAAATGGAGGGTTGTTGTATGCTTCTCTATTATTTGTGATAGAAAGTATTAGCAAGATAATCTGCAGGTTGCTTAAAAAGATGTGATTTTGATGATGGGAGTATTTCTAGTTTCTGATAACAGGGTGAGCTGGTAGGGAATACATGGCTTTTTGAGGCAATCAGAAATGGCTTTCCAATAAGGAAGTAAGGAAGAGGGATGTGAAAATAAGACAGTAAAGGTTTTGCTACGTATTTGTGTATGATGGAATTATGTAACATTGCATGTATTATGGGGGGGATACATTTAGGACACAGTTATGCACATATTCTCGATGGATAAGTGCCCAGACTGTAATACTGGGGTAGAATATCAGTAGCTACATTTCATTTGGGACTAAAAAAGAATAACATGATGTTTTGTTTGAATATGTTAAGAAAGTAGAAGTGAAGTTTTGTTTAAAGAAAAATCCAGTGAATTAGAAACTTAGCAGAAACAAATGTCTGTTTAGAACAGCTGCTTAAATTGTACAGAGAATTTATAAGTGTAATGCCAATTGTTTTGTATTATACCATTATCACATTGGAGCATTAGGGCTTTTACTTTGTTAACCCTCAAATTATGTAGGATTGTAAGCTGCCTGTGAGTGGTATTTTGGACTGTGAACAAGGACACTGTTAAACAGCTTGTTACCTGTGGGAGATTAATTTCATTCAACTGCTACTGTGGAAAATGCTGTACATATCTCTCAAATGTTATCTCCCCAGTTAGGGCCAAAGCAAAAATAATTATGAAAAAGGTCCAAATTATGGACTATTTTCTTTGAACTTCTCAAAATAATTTCCAATTTTGGGAAGGAACAAGCAAAAGTTTGAGAAAAAAATTAAGGATATCCTACTAAACTCTGGACAGTTGAGAGATATGAATAATTGCAACTGCACTGCTATGTGAAGCTGAAATTCAAATAATGACAAGTTGGAGTAAAGTGAAAATGGTAGAAGAATATCAACACACATCTACATGTACAAAATGTTCTGTGAAGAAACAATATATATTAATAAATTGGTATCAAGTCGTGTCTTTTTAATCAGATAATTATAGTGTATGGCTAAATAATAAAACTGAAATTTAATTACGCAAACAATAGTCTGAAAAATAATTAAAATAAAAAGGGCAATGGGAAGGGGTAATATTAGCATGCACAAGTCTGAAGTGTCTTAGTTTTGTTTTCCTCTTCATCAGTATTAGTGGTGCAACAGTAGCACACTCACCTTTGGGGAAGGCAGTGGACTCTGCTCCTACTCACAGTGATTGGGTTACTTATAGCGTAGTGCAGTATTAGGAGGATGTTGTCATTCTTTGGATAAGATGTTAAACCAAGATCCCACCTGCTTGGGTTGGTAGCAGTTCAGGTAGATATAAAACATCCCATGGCTCCTTTCCAAAAGAGTTAGGGAAATTCCATTGCCAAATGTACCCCACTAGTATAAATAATGCATTGGGCTTCCCCTGGAATCCAGTAGCTAGTACAATGATGGTAAACATTTTGGGCTCAGCCTGTCAAAAATTCAGACAATGCCCTAACTTGACTCTGATGGCGTCCCCCCCCCCCCAGCAAAAGAGAAACAATTCTTTACATACTCATTCTGCAAAACTCTGGATAGCTGAGACGTGCACATCACACCCTTACAGCTGGTATAGCAATAAGTAAACCAGAAAAAAATGGTATTTACACTTACCAAATAATGCAAATACATCATTATAGAATGAATGGGGCAGAGCAGGATGACCAAGTTATAGATGCATGAGGACAACAAAATGAAGCTGTAACTGTCTATTATATGTCATGACTAAGGTGGGGCTTGTGGCTGTAAACAAGGATTGCTATCACATTCTAGTCTGCTATTTTCTAAGTGAAAACATTGTATTTTATTTAAGGCAACTACATCAAACTAGATGAAAAGCAGGAAAAAAAACTTCAGTTATGTAACCTTTCAGTTCACTTTAAGAAGAAAGCAAGCAAAGACGGTAAGAGAAACATGGAAGCCAACATATCTAAGAGCACGCTGAGTAGAAATATGGCAACCAGAGTCAATACAGTAGAAAAGTACATAACAGAAAATGTCAGTAGGTATATCTTGTGTGTCACAGTTGGTAATGAATGTAAGGGAGGATGTTATAATGGTTAAGGTGTTTACCTTGCAAACACAAGGTGCAGTGTTTGATTCTTACATGGGTAATTGGCTATGCTTAAAATGGCCTACAAGGGCAGTTAGCCTACTACTAATCTATGAACCTAACTATTATGCAAAAAATATAGGACAACAACTGAGAAGATAGTTAGCCAGGTACAAAACATATGTCTTTGCCCTGAACATAACCACTGATGATACAAATTAATCTTCCGTAATACTTGAAATGCAGTGTCACTTAAAATATCCATTTACTTTACAATGCTAAGAAGGAAGCGATCATAAACAGAACTAAAATACCAGTCAAAAATCTCGATATTCTGTGAAAATCTGGACAGTTAAGAGCTATGCCTTCTGACTACTTCGAACATTATGCATCTACATATGATCACCAGTTTCTGTAATAGTAAATAAATAAGCTTTCACTACAAATGAACAACCAAAATGGGCAGCCAAGGAAACTCTGTAACAATAACTATTTTTCAGCACTTTCATCCCTTTAATTTAATACAGAATCTCTTCAGAAGATAAATAAATAATTTAAAAAAAAATGTACTTATTTTCTGAAAAGGTTCCGTATTGAATTAAAGGGACGAAAGCGCTTAGAAATATTTATTGTTGCAGAGTTTCCTTGGGTGTCCTTTTTGGTTGTTCATTTGTTATTTGAAGTTTTTTTAATGCTGCTTTGCATTTTTTAAGTAAGCTTTCACAACTTACATTTTCTCTTACTGAGAGTGGAGAGGTGATGATGTTGCTGCCGCCAGTATTATAGTGAAATTTGAAGTGTGGAGTGAGTGGACTGGATAGACTTCTCACACACACGACGGACACAACCTTCCTGTCTAAGCAACACTAAAGATAATTGTCATGAAGTACAGAATTTCAGCTTCCATCTCTAGCACTGGTGAATCTGTGCTGACTGATTATTTCAGCTTGCAGATTAACCAATCAGCTTCAAGAAAGGTGGAAACAACATAGAATTCCAGATGTGCATTGTGAGCGCTGGACATCAGGACAAAGCCTTTTCTTTCTGGACAATCTGGAAAAAAAAAAAAACAGACAGGTGCTCATTACGTTTCTTTGGTAACTCAGCATGCATTGAAAACATCATGGCATGCCATCTCTGATGTGTGTCATAGGTTCACACCATCACTGAGCTAGTGGGGCTAAAATGATCAAGAAAAAATCTAATGCAATTATTATGTATTTTCAGTTATTATGCACACCTGTTTATCATTTAGTCAGACACTGATGAATGTCACATTGTAGCTTATTAATACTAGAAATATTTGATTCTGCACCTCCTTTTTCCACAATTGATTTTAAATATATAATTTTCTAGCACTTAGTGCATTCATCTTATACTTCCAGTGTGCAGGCTTCCTTTGCAAATCTTTTAATCTACTTTCATTATATGTTTTTGAAGTGTTAAGCCTAGACTCTGTGAAAAAGTTTATGTCAGAATCATTTAAAAATTCCTTGAATCTGTAATGTCAGGCTGCAAGCACACTTAGAGCTATACAGATTTAACATAGCAAACATAGAACTTAGTTATAATACGGTTGGTACAACTGCTACTACAATTTTGCAGCAAAATATGTTTTTCTTTACTAAAGTAACTAAGAAAATGTGGATAATTCATAGCATGATTTAGCTTTTCAGCAAACCGAGTAAGTCCATTTCATCAGAAGCCACGTAGTGGCATGCAGCATATGATCATAGGAGCATAGGAAGTTAGTAGGCCATTGGCACTGAGGCCCTGACAAGTCTAGCAAAGAATTTAGCCCATGTTTCAACAAGTCAGCACCCTATGCCACTGTCTTGCAGGGACACACGTGGAATCCCAGGGGTGTATTTTCTGTTCCCCATCCAGTTATCCAGGTTGCACTTAAAAAGGTTTAATGAGGTAATCTGCTTTATGTGGAGAGGGAGTCTATTCCACAAAAGGGGGAGTCTCCGGGACACAAATCTGCCCCGCCAATGAGTCCTATTGATGTCACAGACCAGGTTGAGGTTGTGTGTGCGGGTTACTCTAGTGGAGCTTGACTTACATATATGCAGCAGTCCCATCAGGGCAGGGTCTGTTATTGCTTTGCATTCTATACAGAGGTCACCTTTGAGGAGTTTGTCGCAGACTGAATAGAGGGACAGGGCTTTTAGCATATCTGTGTAGGGTAGATGTTTGAGGCCCTGGATTCTCCGGTTGATAAACCTCTGTGATCTCTCCAGCTGCTGCATGTATCAAAAGGGGCATTGCTCAATAATGGGTCTTATAAGGGAAGAATACAGGGATGTTATGACCACTTTGTCCCTGGATGAGATACCTGTACTAGTGAGGTGGGCCATGTAGAAAGCTTTCCATAATATGGAGGAAATACAGTGGTAAAAAGTCAGATTGCTATCAACCTGGGTGCCCAAGTCCCTCTCGACTGATTGCATGCTTAGTACCTTATTATCAATGTGATACCTTGTGGGGATGTCACTCTCCCCAAAAGTAATGATGATGCATTTTTTGGCATTCAGATTGAGGCCATGTTTCTGGCACCAGTCATTTGTTTGGGTGAGACTCTCTTGGAGGATGTCCACATCACTAGTGGAATTGATGACAGCACCCAGCTTGCAGTCATCTGCAAACTTGGTCAGCCATAGCCCACTAGATTTGGTCTGCACCTCCAAGAAGAATATCCCAAACAGCAGAAGCCCCAAGACCAATCACTGGGGTACACCGCTTGTTATGGGTCTACTACTTGATGTGGCTTCCCCTGTTTTGACTAGGTGGGTTCTATCATTGAGCCAGTTTGCTACTGATCTGGTAACATATGGATTCATGCATAGTTTAGAGAGTTTATCTATTATACCTGATTGGGGAATAGTATCAAAGGCTTTGGCTAGGTCAAGAAAGGTGGTGTCCACTATCTTCCCCTCATCTATGACCTTGGTGCCTGTCTCAAAGAAGTCAACCAAATTTAACAGGTGTGACCTCCCCTTGACAAAACCAAACTGTGTAGGATCAAGTGTCTGGATATTGCCAATGTCCTTGTTAATGAGGTCCATGATAATCTGCTCCATGGCCTTGCAGATCAGGCTAGTTAGGCTGATGGGTCTATAATTTCCTGGATTGGTGAACGCTCCACCTTTGTGCAAAGAGATGACAGATGCTGTCCTCCACTCAGCTGGGACAGAACCAGTACTCAGGTTTTGGTTGAATAGGGTGCCTAATGGTGGTGCAAGTTCCTGCCTAAGTTCATGTAGGATGCAGCCTGCGATGTTATCAGATTCCATGGAGGCTGTATTTTTTGCCTTTGAGACGGCAGTGATGACTTGCTCCCTAGAGATATTGGGATGGGGGCAGGTACTGGGATGTCCTGTTTTACTGATGGGAGGACAGAGGAGTGAAGTTTTCACTGAATCTGTCTGCCAGCAGGTTGGCTATATCTACAGTGTTTGTGTATGTGGTGTCCTTGACCACCAGTTCTGAGCATATCTGGGTGCTTTCCTTGAGATTGTGGACATATGTGAAGAATGTCCTATGATTGTCTTTAGTAGATGTGGTCAGTTTGGACTCGAAGTTTGCTTTGGATGATTTCACTAGTGCTCTTATTTGCTTGTTCAGGCTAAGGAGAGATTGCTTCCAATTAAGCACCTGCTCCTTCTTGGTCCTGGACAACAGTTCTTTCCTTTTATTATAGAGTTTATTTATTGTAGATGTCTACCAGACAGGTTTACTCTTCCTTGAAGAGGATCATTTCATTCTTTCTAGTATTCTTGATTCCATGCAGCTATATAAATGCTCATATAGTACTTTGGTGTAGGTACATAAGCTGAAGGTACTTATACCTCTTTAATTATTTACAACAGGAGTCCTTAAACATGAGTATGATAATTATCAAAAAATCAATTGAATACAAGTGTAATTCATGGCTCTTTTTGTATGGAGGAACTACAGAAATAATTATCCTTCCTCAGTACTTATGTTCAGAGTGACTGTGCCATTACCCAGTGGGAGTCAATCCACCACCTTGTACTCTCAAACAACTGATTCCTATCACAAGTAGAACTGACAGTGGAGGTCAGAGACATGAACACAAAAGGAGTCTTTGTATATGCCCGATGTGGGCATCAAAGTGCCAGTTTGCCAGTTTGCCCTTCACCTCAGCATGCTGCTTGTGGGTGAAATACTGGTCAACCCTAACAGAGTCATTGGTGAGAGCAACAGTAATGCCAGACAATGAAGACCCACCAGAGACAGGGAAGAAGGCCTATCAACTTCCTTTCAAGAAGGTAATGGAGAGACAGCCAGCAGACATAGACTCAGCTATTCAAGAGGCTGGTGTCCATGGGGTCTGGTGGTCTACGGCAGAGCCAGAGACATTGCCTTGTCAACTGCTCTATAGAAATGCAAAATAAAAGGAGAGAAACAAATAACAAAAAATATATATATTAAAAAGAAAGGACAGTAACAAGGAGAGAGTGAGAAAAATGTAGACATCAAACAAAATGCATTACTATTAGGAGATGAACATGATAAAATGTTACTACAGCTACCCAGCAATATTATTATGAAAACTAAATAAAACAAAATGAAAAACATAGGTGAGATGCATAAGTGAGCATTGGTTAAACAGGGAATATATATGCTGACAACTGCTTTCTAGGTATATTGAGGAGATGATATAATGAAGGTTATACTAAATGTACTGCTTATTAATGTTGGGTGGGATGCATGTACTAAAGTTATGAAGCACTGCACTCAAATGTTTGTGTGGTAATATATCTCAGTTGATTGTACCATGCACCATTACCCTAGAAATACTAGCAAATCCTAAAATCCAGTTGGTGACAGGCTACATATTAACTGTCTACTAAACTGGCATACACTGCCTCCAACACAAGACAGGATATCAACAACAGTAGAGTGGGAAACATTCTCTTTAGGGGGCCTGTATGATATGTAGGCAGTGCTATGATGTTAACACATCTTATAACTACTAACCAGGAAGGGATAACTGCACTGGTAAGAGACAGTGGGAATAGTCCCCTGGGCTGTAATAAAAAAGAAAAGTAATGAATGTATGGTCCATGTGATAGGAGAGTAAAAATAGTGTAGCAAAATATTTACAGCATACCTACTGAACACTTCCATTGATGTCCTATGGGCCTGGTATCTGACTTTATCTTTCTGTCTTTGACTTGTAAGATGCCACCTATTGAGTCACTTCTAGAAATTTGCCCTTCTTAGTTTCTTTGTTAGCCATCCAGTATGGCTAACAGGCCTAATATGTCTTTTCTATCTCCCACTTTGTCCTGCACTTTTCTTTTCAATGTGTTGATGAACTTCCACAGTCAGCCTGTTATATACTCATAGGCCTATTTCCTCCTCTTCAGGTACTCGAGCCCTGAGTAATTTGTTGCACTTTCTTTCCAGTCAGTTTCCATATCTTGAGCTCATGGGTGAGTTTGAGATAGAAATAGTCAGTGTGTTTTGGGGGAAGATCCCCAAAGAACTACAAAGAGAACATGCAAATGTCAAACAGACATTGGCCAGAGATCAGGCTCGAACCTTGTACCTTGTGCATGAGAGGTGAATACCTTAATCACTGTGCTAACTGATCTATCACTGCAGTTTCTTCTTCCCAGCAGCTAAGGAGGTCTACATGATGCCACTGCCGCCTTCATTATAAATGACAGAGTGATGAATGCTTGTGGTATCAGTAACTTTCCTGTTGAGACATTTTCAGGTATCCACAGTGTAGGGAGATCACTCCTAGGTGTTGCCAAGCAGAGTGCCTTGGGTGACTCTGTATAAGAAGAAAAGAAAGATTATGGTCTTCCGAAAAAGTACCAACAGAGTGCCCTGCATTAAACAGTGCCACTGGATGCCATGACCATGCTGTAGGCATTGTACATGATAATCATCACTGCCATCTTGCAGTTATACCCACTTCATATTCTCATAATTGCTGTACAATACAGGGTGACATAATAGTGCAAACTATGTCTGGGTGCAAAATGGACTATATCATTTTGACTGTGGTAAATGAGACTGTAAGATTTACTATATGTGAGGGGCTTTTACCAAGTAGTTCCAAGTATTCCATCTGCTCTGCAATGTTCTTTTGCAGCTTTACAATCAGCAGGCTTAGAGCATGAAATGTAGTGAACCTCTTTCAAACATTAAGCCTACCACACATGCTCAACGCACTTCTTAGATGCTCATTTGTATGCACAATGCCATGTAAAACTATACTTGAGACTCTTCCATCAGATGCAATGAGTAGAATAAACAACTCAGAAACTTTCATATGCTGAGCCCTAATATGCATACATGTCATGCTGGGAGGCCTAGATATAAGAGGCATATGCCCTGCCAGCTGTGTGGAGCCTCACTACACTACTAAATAAGGCATGTTGTACTGATGAAAACCATGAACATCCATGGGAAGCAGAGTAGAAGGGAAAAAAGCACCAGTGCCAACTCTGAAGTATATGTTATACATTTTACACAAATCCTTAGGTCATCATCATCTTCTTTCGGCTGTTCCCTTTAGGGGTCACCACAGTGGATCACCTGTTTCCATTTCTTTCTGTCCTCTGCATCTTGCTCTGTCACACCAACCACCTGCATGTCCTCTATCACCACATCCATAAACCTTATCTTAGGCCTTCCTCTTTTCCTGTTACCTGGTAGCTTCATCCTTAGCATCTTTTTCCCAATATACTCAGCATCTCTCCTCAGCACATGTCCAAACCAATGTAATCTTGCCTCTCTGGCTTTGTCTCCAAACCTTCCAATCTGGGCTGACCCTCTAATATACTTATCCCTAATCCTGTCCACCCTCGTCACACCCAGTGCAAATCTTAACATCTTTAACTCTGCCACATCCAGCTCAAACTCCTGCCTTTTTGTAAGTGCCACTGTCTCCAACTCATATAACATAGCTGGTCTCACTACCCTCTTGTAGACCTCACTTTCACTCTTACAGGAACTCGTCTGTCACAAATCACTCCTGACACTCTTCTCCAACCACTCCATCCCACCTGTACTCTCTTCTTCACCTCTCTTCCACACTCACCGTTACTCTGAAGTATTGACCCCAAGTATTTAAACTCATCCACCTTTGCCACCTCTACTCCTTGCATCCTCGCCATTCTTCTATCCTCCCTCTCATTCACACACATATATTCTGTCTTAGTCCTGCTGACCTTCATTCCTCTTCTCTCTAGAGCATATCTCCATCTCTCCAGGATCTCCTCCACGTGTTCCCTGCTCTCACTACAGATCACAATGTCATCTGCAAGCATCATAGTCCATGGGGACTCCTGTCTGATCTCGTCTGTCAACCTGTCCATCACCATTGAAAATAAGAAAGGGCTCAGAGCTGATGCTTGATGTAACCCCCACCTCCACCTTAAACGCATCCGTCACTCCCACCGCAGACCTCACCGCTGTCACACTACCCTTGTACATGTCCTGTACCACTCTTACATACTTCTCTGACACTCCTGACTTCCTCATACAATACCACAACTCCTCTTTAGGCATCCTGTCATATGCTTTCACTAAGTCTACAAAAACACAATGCAACTCCTTCTAACATTCTCTGTACTTCTCCATCAACACTCTCAGAGCAAACATCGCATCTGTAGTGCTATTTCCTGGCATGAAACCATACTGCTGTTCACTAATCATCACGTCCCTTCTTAACCTTGCTTCCACTACTCTTTCCCATAACTTCATGCTGGGACTGATCAATGTAATCCCTCTGTAGTTACTACAGCTCTGCTCATCACCCTTATTCTTAAAAATCGGTACAAAAACACTTTTTCTCCATTCCTCAGGCATCCTCTCACTTTCTAAGATTTCATTAAACAATCTGGTTAAAAACTCCACTGCCATTTCACCTAAACACCTCCATGCTTCCACAGGTATGTCATCTGGGCCAACAGCCTTTCCATTCTTCATTCTCTTCATAGCTATCCTTACTTCCTCCTTGCTAATCCATTGTACTTCATGATTCACTATCCCTACATCATCCAACCTTCTCTCCCTATCATTCTCTTCATTCATCAAACACTCAAACTACTCTTTCCATCTCCTCAACACACTCTCCTCACTTGTGAGTATGTTTCCCTCATTATCCTTTATCACCTTTACCTGCTGCACATCTTTCCTAGCTCGGTCAATCTGTCTAGCCAATCGGTACAGGTCCTTTTCTCCCTCCTTAGTGTCCAACCTTTCATACAACTCTTCATATGCCTTATCCTTAGCCTTCACCACCTGTCTCTTTGACATGCACCTCATCTCCTTATACTCCTGTCTACTTTCTTCATCTCTCTGACAATCCCACTTCTTCTTTGCCAAACTCTTTGCCTGTATACTCTTCTGTACTTCCTCATTCCACCACCATGTCTCCTTGTCGTCCTTCCTCTGTCCCGATGTGATACCAAGCACCTTTCTAGCCGTCTCCCTTACTAGCTCTGCTGTAGTTACTCAGCTATTTGGTAACTCTTCACTGCCACCCAGTGCCTGTCTTAACTCATCCCTGAACTCCACCTCACAATTACCCATTTTCAATGTCCACCATTTGATCCTTGGTGCTGCCCTCACATTCCTCGTCCTCTTCTTGATCACTGTCATCCTACAAACCACCATCCTATGCTGCCTAACTACACTTTCTCCGGTCTCCACTTTACAGTCTACAATCTCTTTCAAATTGGCCCTCCTATATAAGATATAATCCACCTGTGTGCATCTTCCTCCACTCTTGTATGTCACCCTATGCTCCTCCCTCTTGTTAAAATACGTATTCACCACAGTCATATCCATCCTTTTTGCAAAATCCACTACCATCTGACCTTCTGCATTCCTTTGTTTAACACCATACCTACCCATCACTTCCTCATCCCCTCTGTTCCCTTCACCAACATGCCCATTGAAACACACATCCTTAGTTACACTGCTTAAAATGTTCTTTGTTGAAATACTGCAAGTAAATAAATTGTTATTTTGTAGATAAACATTGTACAAGACTGAAATGCTGTGAAGGAGAGGACTTGACAACAAACAAGTGTGGACAATGATGCAGAAAGGAGGGGAAAGTCTGAGATGGGGATAGGGTGGATATTGTCTCCTATATATCCCTGTCCATGTCATACCCAGTGGGACTCAATACACCACATTGTGCTCCCCTCATGACTGCATCCTGCCTCACATGAGCTGTCAGTGAAGGGCAGTGCAGTTAAAGTCCTGAGAAGGGTAAGTGGTAGCACACTCCACAGAACAGCTTACAGGCACCACACCAAATAAATATCTGTGTTGCACAGGGGTGATAAGGTGTGCAGATGAGTACCTTTACTATAGTGTCATGAGTTGTGGCTATCATACGTTCTGAGTGAGATGTAGCATTCATGTGACTGATGGCCATAAGGAGAAGCATACAGCAGCATACCCATGGTCTGTGAACATGTATATGCCCAACATTGCATGCTGTTTATACCATCATATTATACTTTCCTAAAATGGTCTGAGTCTTGTGGAGTCACAAGAAATGACAAGGCTGCAGATATAATGCTGACCAGATAAACAGTGATATAAAAAAAAGCTTAGTAACACTTGCCACAGAGCAGTTTGGCTTTGTAAATGGTAGATCCTGAAAAATGAATCTAGTGAACTGTTTTCAGATGGTAACACAGGTCGTGAGCAGTGATCATGCTATCCATAAGGCATACCTTGACCTCACCAAGGCATTTGTTACCATGTAGCCTACAGCCGACATTATCAACAAGTTAAATGAAATTCAATACTGGTCCATGTTGAGATTGATGAATATCTAATTGGCTGAGGCCGACATTATCAACAAGTTAAATGAAATTCAATACTGGTCCATATTGAGATTGAAGAATATCTAATTGGCTGAGGATAGAACCCAAACTGTGATGGTGGTAGGTGCATCCTCAAAGAAGCATGAAGGTAACAGTGGGGTACCACAGGGATCCATCCTTGGATCTTTGCTATTTAGAACATACTTCACTGATGCCAATATTAAAAACAGTGGACTCTGATTAACCAAATTTGCAATGATTGTAAAGTGGGTGTTATACTTAAAATGCTTTCTGATATCCAGAAGTTACATAGTAACTTCAAATTTAACAGCTGGCATTCTGAAAATGAGTTAAAAACTAATGCTGAAACATATAATATTTTTTGCATTTGGGAACTAACCTCTCAATTTAGCTTATAGTATAAAAAACGCCCCACTCCAAAATTAAGATATTGTGAGAGCCCTTGGAAAATGGATAATTAACTCCCTTTCCTTTGATCACCATGTTTCAGCAATGGTCAGGAAACCCTTCCATGAAGCACAGCTGATCACTGCGGATATTTCTTCTAGATTCAATGATGTCTTTACCCCTCATTGTTCTGCACTGATCATGCCCATGACTCTGAATACAATGACTCCTTTAGGTGTATCTTAATAAACATAGCAAGCAGTTGGAGAGGCAGTAAAGGGTCCTGACAAAATACATCATGATCCTAAAGAACTTGAGCCACCAAGAGAGGATGGAGGTCTTGTCACTATTTTCAGTATTCCATAGACTCTTTATGGATGTTATGGGACTTGCCTTCTGGGTCATTAGGGATCTGTCTGTCCAAGACCTTTTATTTCTCCACAAATCATATAGTCCATCACATACTAGAACAAAATATCTGAACCTGCTTCAGCAAAGTAACAAACCATAGTGGAGAAACAGGCTTGTCATACAGTGATTACCTCTTCTTTTGAAAAAAAAAACAAACTTCCTCTCCAGGTTAAGCAGAATGGCAAAATATCTTCAGTTAATAGGTAAATTCATCCCAGTGTGACTAGCCTAAGCTCTCCTTAAAAAGGGGTTAAGTCTAAGCGAGGTAATGATAAGGTGTAACTATTCACATGATCCAATTACCTTGCACATTCTATGATTCTATCACATACTATGCATGTTAGGTTAAGCTAGGTTAGCAGCCAGTTGAATGCTGTTGCTTACACACAACTGTTATACATAACATAGCATCTAAGTGTCTGTATATAGAAACCATGGCAGTCGGACGGTTGATCCTAATCAGCCAGAATGTTGCTAGTGTGAATGTTTGGTGGAGATTTATTGTGTGTGCTTGGGGGAGGTGCTCCAATGAATATGAAATGTACATAATTTTCTAAATGTGGCAAAGTCCTATAAGTACTTTCCTGTAGAAAAGGGGCACACTTGTGTTAATTGAGTAGTTAATAGTAGCAGTCATTCTGCAAGAATTGCATTCCAAAATATACCATCAAACCATATTATTTCTCTATTTAGCATTAGGCCTGGCAAATACAAAAGCAGAAAATACATGGAGAATGTGGTTTTGTTGCAAGTCCTCCTCCTCCATGGCTGACTGTTGTTTGGCCAGGAGAATATTAACTGGCCCTGCTGTGACTGTGTAAGAAGGACATTGTAGCATACAGACTTCTCTGATGTGAAAGACTAATACACAGTTCTCTACATTGTGGACTTAAATGGGTAGGCATTCAAGTCAAGCAAGAACTAACTGTGTGTGTGACTGTAGTGACATGTAGGACTAACTTATGTAACAGATCTGTTGTGTACACTTCTGCTCAATTACATGGGGAGAGAGTTTCCGCAACTCTTTCACTCACTCTTCAAGGACTAGTATGATTCAGTCAATGTCCATGTGATTGTAAATGACTTAAGACAAACCTCCCTAGACTATTTGAAGGGAGAGACTTGATGCAGCAATCAGAACATTGAGCAGCATTCTTCCTTCTCCACGGATGATGCCACAATGCAAACAGAAGATGATTGACTATATCGGCTTAGTTTCTGGTGTCATTCTAAGAGGTTGCAATATTTGTCAGCACGGAAGGAGATCATCAATAAACCACAATGCTTTGCCAGTGATAGTCTGCACTTCTCCCCTGTAGGCTTTTGAATATTAACTAAAGCATCGTCCTCTTCATAATGCATTTTTTGAAAATGCCAAACTGACAGTTCTTCTAATTAAGAATCCTTCTAACATAGCAAATCAAAGCCAAAGAAAGGTGTTACTGTTCAGTGCCAGGAGTTTAAACAAGAAACTCTACACCGCACCATAGGCAGGGACTAAAAGTGGAGGTATCTTGATTTACATGAAAAATAAATATACCTCCAGGGTGATCAGACAGGACAAAACACTTTAGATTCTCTATGTTCATCACATAGGCAAAATCCCTTACCACTTCCTTGAAACCTACAGCTCCACCTCTATGACTCACAGAACCCATAACACATATTTAAGCTTACTGGAAACACTCACCATCCAACCCAATACCATATTCATGGGCAACTTTAATTATATTGACATGGAATCATATATATCATCAAACATGCAGACACATTAATTCCTGGTCCTTACAAACAAAAAAAAAAAAAAACTTCCTTGACCAGATTGTTAATATGCCAACCGGGGGGGGGGGGGTCGTACAAACATACTGGATCTGGTCCTCACTGTATAGTAAAGCACTGCACAGCCCCTAGTGTAATTTCCACTCTTGTCAGACCACAAAAAACCTTTTTGAAGTAAAAATACAATCTGAAATCCCAGCTAACCCTGGAATTTTCAGGAACTACTCTAAGGCTAACTACCTAATATTAAGGGATAACCTTGCAAAATGTCAGCCCCTTAAACCATCAGAACACTGCTGCCTACAAGGAACTGTTCAAAGAAACCCTGTACAAGCCTGTTAATAACACAGAGGCAGCTGTTCCCACCATGAATAAGTATAGAACTAATTCAAAAAACAAGTCACCTTGGTGGAATCAGAATGTCAATAATCGGTATAACAAAAATAAGAAAATCATGGCAAAAATTAGGAGGTCTAGCACACAGCATGATGCACGTGCTCTCATCAAACAAAACAAACAACTCATGAGATGAGGCAAAATATACCCACGTGAAATTTAAGGTAAATCTGGCTTTCCAGGCCAAGAATAACCACACAACATTTTTAGCTATGTCCATAAACATAAAGGCAATACACAATTATGTGCAAAACTCATTATTAATTGAGCCACCTACACTGAGCCAGAGAATATAGCAAACCAATTGGCAGACAAATTCAGCCCTAATTTTACCCTGATCTGCCACCAGACTCTACTCAGGGAATACAGTCAAATTGAACTCCCCCAACTATCACAAGGGAGCAGACACCTCTCTAAGCACAAAAACACCTTATCGATGGTCCCTGACAATATCCCAGGCTGCTTTCTAAATAGTATAACATATGACATATCAGGCCATTTGGAATCACTATCTTACTGCAGCCTCCAAACAGACTCCATGCCTTATTCAGGCCATCTACATATCCTGCAATTACAGGCCCATAAGTCTCACTAGTCTCATATGCAAAACCATGGAAAGAATTATCATAGAAATGATCAGTAATGACATAGCAAACCTCCAGACACTTGACCAAAACCAGTTTGGCATCACTGAGGGCAGGTCATGCGTACTCATCCTGATGGAGTTCTTTGAGAAGGTCAGTGCATACTGCATACCATGACCTGACCAAGGTATTTAACACAATACCCCACTCAAGTATTGTTGACAAACTCAAGAGGTTATGTATAAACCATTATCTCACCCTGTGGATAGCAAGCTAATCACTGACACTATTGCTCTCCAAAAAGGGTTGACATAGACAAATAACTCGTGTCAGAGCCATGGGATAACACTAAATGCCAAGAAAAGCATAAGAGTATCCTTCATGAATTTGACCACCACTGGTGACTACCATATTGACAACATACCCTAAGAGTTGACCCAGTGGTCAGAGACTTGGAGATACACATAGACAGTACTCTATCCTTTGATCATCACATGTTTATGTTGTGCAACTTATAAATGAATGTGTGGCATCTAGGAACGAGGATGTCACTGTTCCACTGTATTCAGCACTTGTTAGACCTGTCCATGTACTTTTTTGTATGTACCTAAGAAGACACATCCAGCAATTGGAACGTCTACACCGATTCCTTACTAAAAGAATACAGAATATAAATAACATGCCCTATGCAGACTACCTCAAAGTCCTATCTCTGTATTCTGTCTCCTACAGGCTGCTGAGTGGAGATCTATGTATGGCATCTTCAGACCCCACTCTGATTCACCTCCATAATATTTACAAAACAAGCACCAGAATTCCCCATTCTAAAGACATAATTCTTGCATATGATATACATAGGACTTCCTGGAGATACAGATATGTATCCTAGAGACTTCTTCTTTTCTGGAATATACTCCAAATTCAAGTGAAGCAGAGTTCCTTCCTAGCCTAATTCAAGCTTAACTTGGATAACTGGATGGGGAATCCATGTCTCTAATCGAAACAGGCAGCCTGTGAATGGTTCATCTCCAAGTACCTGCTTGTAAATGTTGCATCTCCCAAACCCCTGCTTACAATACTAAGGGTATCAGAACTTATCTGAGTTTTGGGATGCATGGCTAGGCTTAATAAAGCCCCACTTGTCATTAGCCTAGTACACACCTATGCATTTATGAACTTAAAAATGCTGACTGTGGCCAAGACTGAATTATGATCAGGTCAGATCAGACACAAAGCCACCAATATGATTTACGATATACAGAATTGTGCTGCCCATCTTGCATAGGGGTTATGGCAATGGAAGGGGTACCATTGGTTAAACCAACTGTGATGGAGATGGATGAGTTCCTTGCTACCCTGCGGAGAGGTAAATGGAGATTGGACTTATCACATCTCCACAGTGTTGTGTTAATATCTTGGAGCTGAGCTGCATCATTCCCCTAGATTGTCCCTTAAGGAAGCAACAGGTGCATTGTTAAATTCTATTAGCAGGTCAATGTAATGTTTATACTATATCTTGATGTGCATGACAGTGAAATCATGTTTGTCTCATTATTTAGGTACATCAGAACTGCAAGTGATGGTTGCTCCTGCATATGGTAAGATTACCATTTCCATTACTGTCGCTATCGCCTGAACCTTTTACATCTGCAAAGGAAATAAAATAAAGGTGATGGGTTATACTTATACTAGGTACTTTGTTTATGTGTCTTCACAAATAATGTGTTAACTGGATCCACCACCATTCCTATGCCACTATCTGATGTCAGTGATGAGGTGCTCTTAGGCAGTGAACAACTGGTACATTCAGTCAGCATGACAACATTGTTGTAAAGAGGGATTGTGTAAAGCAGATCCCCTGCACATGGTGTTCACCTGGTTTATGAGCCTAGAGACAACACCCAAGATACACAAACTGAAAACATAAGGCAAGTTGGGGATGGCACAAGCAGTCAAGAAAGTGCACCTTCCCCTGTGGGTCAGGCTTCCTTGTCTTCTCTAAGCTTGCATGTTGTCGGAAACTAATTGTATATGTATACAAGTAGCTGTAGTTGTCATGGGTACTGACCTCTACCACAGCTGGATGTGTCATTGTTTGCAACCCAGGGAATGTACAGGGCAATCACTGAAGTACAGGCTAGCAACATATCTGTCTTTGCAGAGATGGGTCATGTATTGGAGAGTGCATTTCATAAACTAAGGGAGTGCACATCCTGTATGTTTGACCTTATTGACATATTCCATTGCCAAATGGTGTAATGCAGGATATTCTGTGCTCTGGGATTGTATGCCAAACATGGGTCACAAATCCATTCGACTTCTGACTACAGTGAAGGTGCCTGATGTAGACATTGGAAGCGTAGATAATGGCCACAGAGTCCTCCACTCCAAGCAACATCAAATGCAGGAAGAGAACATTGGCAGGTGAGTGCATCCCCAAGACCAAGGAGCTCATACCAGTGTCATGCCTGCTAGATGCTGGCACTCACAGTCATGCAGTAATCCCACCTCTGGCCATTTCTGTGTTAGTATCTGTGAGTATCCTCTCACTTCTAGCATGGGAGAAACGGGCCTATCTGCAAGACTGCACCACAGTACTTCCCCATCTGCTGAGGCCGTGTCCTAGTGTACTCAAATTTGAATCAGAACATCTCCCATCTCATTGTGCACGCGCACACACACACAAACACACACACACATACATACACACACACACACACACACACACACACACACACACACACACACACACACACACACACACACACACACACACACACACACACACACACACACACACACACACACACACACAAAATTACAGTGACCCTTCTCAAAGTAGTTTTGGTAGCCCCTTCCACTCCCGTCTCAGACCCACACCATACTTTTATTTTCAGTTTGTAGAGCACTTACATATTTCCCTGTTGAAGATGTCTCACACTCATATTCCCTCCCACAGCAGTGCAAATGATGATAACTGTGTTCTACCCTTCTTACATTGTTAGATGGGTTTGTCTATAGTATGTCTGAAGCACAGTGCAGCCAGTCTATACATGGCTAAACCTGGCTGGTTTTGGGTTTGCATGCATAACATTTTAATGTAGTGCACGTGCTTTACTATAGGCCAGAGCTATGTGTCAGCTGCTACCTCTTTGTCAGTGCCACAGCATACAACGTCGACCTGCATGTAGCCTGGTCATCCCCTTCTTGATACTCCATGAATGCCTCATCTGACTTACTTTCCATGACCTATTGCACTGGGAGTTATTCCTCCTGTGTACCTCCTCCCTCTTGCAACTTCTTCTAGATCATGTCGTATAGCAGTTTTCACACTGACAATATCTTAGCATATATATTAGGTTCATAGGTTCATACTAGGCTATCTGCCCGAGGGCATTTACAAGCCTAGCCCATCGTTTTGTGGCTTACGCCACCCCTTTAGTATGGGGAACTATACCCATTATTTTGCTGTGCCTCTGTCGAGCAGTGACACTGAGGTAATCCCTGGGGTATATCTGCGATCTCCCATCCATTGGTCAAGATTTCTCTTGAACAAGGCCAGCGAGGTGCTCTGCCTCACATGTACCGGGATTTTGTTCCACAGCATAGGGAGTCTTTGGGTGATGAATCTATCCCTCCAGCACGTCCTATTAATAGCCGTGTCGAGGTTTAAGTCTCCGCCCTTGTGGCTCTGATGGATCTAGATTTTTGAGGTGAAGCATATTCATCAAATCTGGACATGGCCTTGTATGGCGACTGAATAGAGCTGGAGTTCTTTCAGTCGGGCAGCATAGGACAGACTTTTGAGACCCTTTATCCTTTTGTTGAGGAACTTTTGTGGCCTCTCCAGCTGCTGCAAGTGTCGGGTCAGATACATTCCGACTGGGGCATTGTACTCAGTCATTGGTCTGATGAGTGATGAGTAAAGGGAGACTATGACCTCCCTTGATCTAGATGAGAATCCCTTCATGATAAGGTGGGCAATGTAGAAGGTCTTCCTAACTACTTTAGCTACATGGATGTCGAATGACAGACTACTATCAACCTGGGTCCCCAGGTCCCTGATAACTTCTTCTGTGCTCAGTGGATTGCCACCTATTTGGTAGCTAGGGGTAACCTTGTTTTTCCCGAAGGGTATGACTATGCATTTTTTGGCATTTAACTTTAGGCCGTGGCTCTGGCACCAGTTATCCGTTTCTGTGAGACCCTTCTGAAGGATATCTGTGTCAGATGTGTTTTCTACTATGGCCCAGTTTGCAGTCATCTGCAAACTTTGTCAGCCATAACCCTCCTGTGTTTGCTTGTACTTCGGAAAAGTAGATGCCAAACAAGAGTGGGCCCAGGACTGAGCCCTGTGGGACACCACTTGTGACAGGCTTTGAGTCTGACATGGCGCCAGCAACTCTGACCCTGTGGGTTCTGTCACTCAGCCAGTTTGCAACCCATCTTGTGATGTATGGGTTAACATTTAAGCTGATGAGTTTTTCAATGATACCCGAGTGGGGCATTGTATCAAAGGCCTTAGCCAGATCGAGGTAGGCTGTATGGACTGCCTTTCCCTCATCAATGGCTTTGGTGACTGTTTTGAAAAAGTCAACCAAGTTTAAAAGGCATGATCTGCCTTTGACAAAGCCAAACTGGGTTGGATCCAAAGTCTGCAAATTCCTATGTCTTTATTTATGAGGTCCATTATGATCCTCTCCATGGCTTTGCAGATAAGGCTTGTCAAGCTAATGGGCGGTAATTTCCAGGGTCGGTGGAGGCACTGCCTTTGTGAAGTGGGACCACAGTTGCAGTGCGCCACTCCTGGGTGCGTATCCAGAGGTAAGACTTTGATTAAACAGCTGTCCTAGCTGTGGGTTTAATTCCTCATTGAGTTCATGGAGCACACAGCTGGGGACACCATCAGGGCCCATGGATGCTGTGTTTTTGCTTTGGAGAGAGCAGTTCTCACTTGGGCTGGAGATGTTTGGGGGGCTGCAATCGTTTGATATAGATATCTCTCCTTTTGGGGGGGGGGAGTTTGCACTGAACCTGTCAGCCAGTATGTTGGCAATGTCTGTAGGATCAGTAATCTTCACATAATTTTGAACTAGTTCTGAGCATATCTGGGAGTTTCCTCCCAGGTTTCTAACATAGCTAAAGAAGGCCTTATGATTGTCTTTTGAGTCTTTAGCTATTTTTCTCTCGAAATTTGCTTTGGATGATTTTATAAGAGCTCTTAGTTTTTTACTTATAGTGATCAAGGGTGTCTTACCTTTTAAGGATTTTGCTCTATCTTGTAGTAGCTTCCTCCTTTTGTTGTAGAGTTTGTTTATGGCTGGGGTCCACCAGACTGGATGCTTGCCTTTGGTACAAAGAGTCTTTGTTTTGCTTGGGATTGCCTTATCCATGCAGTCCTGCAGGTGCTGGTAGAAGGCATTTGTAAGTGATTCAGCGGCTTCAGTACTGTTTTCCGCCAGCTCGGTGGCCTTAAAGGAGACCACACTAGTCTTTAGAAGTGTGAAGTCGGCTTTTGAGAAGTTCTTTACTGTGGTCTTTTTTATTTCAGGTGGGGGTGGGATGAGGACCTCCAGCGAGATTAGTTTGTGATCTGATCTCACCAGTGAGGGGTATACTTCCGGTGTTGAACATTGTGCTCCCATGTTCGTGATGATGAGATCAAGTATGTTATCTCCTCTTGTGGGGATGGTGACTAGTTGTTCCATGGCATTTGAGTTTATGAATTCCAGGAACTTTTGGGCTAGGGTGTTTGGGCTTGAGTAGTGTTCCCAGTCTATATTAGGGTAATTGAAGTCACCCAGTATGATGGTGTTTGGTGATACATTTATCCCCTCTAGTGTTTTCAGGAAGGCCATGTGAGGTTCCTGAGTTTGTGAGGGTGGCCTGTAACATGCTACAATTTGCAGAGCAGTCTTGCCTATGGTTAATTGCACCTGGATGGTCTCCGATGCATCGTGCGTTGCCACCAGTCTTGAGGTGTGGGTGTCCTTGATGAATATGGATACCCCCCCTCCTTTCTTGGTATTGTCAGGATTTTGGGGCGGAGCATGATATGAGGTAAAACCTGATAGCGCTGGGGTGCTCTCAGGAGCCTTGAACCAGGTTTCTGTCACAGCACAGAGCACAGACATCGATGTTCTCCATACCGAGAAGGGCCTCGAGTGCGTGCATTTTGAGATTTAGACTTCTGGCATTGAGCAGCATTACCCTTAGTTTTTTTCCTTTTTTGTGTTCTAGGGCGGTAGGTTTAGAATTTGAGCCTTGCCTAAAAAAGGCACTATGGGGGTGGCAAGAGCCTTTGCCAATATCCGGAATCCCAGGGGTGACAGGTGCAAGCCGTCCCTTGCGAAGCAGCGTGGCTTGTCCAGCATGTCATCCCAGGCAGACAGACACTGGATCCCCTTTGAATGACACCAGTGTTTAAGCCAATTGTTAAAGCTGATCATCTTATCTCTGTATTGTGGCATCATTCTTGGTGAAGGTAGGATACTGCTCAAGGTCAGGGTCATACCTGCCTGGGCTACATAATCAGAGAGCTCCTCAATGTCTCTTTTCATGTAGTCCAAGGAGGTACGTCTCAGGTCGTTTACACCAGCGTGGACAATGACTGAGTCATATTTGTACCTGCTGTTGAGAGACCTGAGTGCTTGCGTTATGTGGCGGATTCTAGCGCCTGACAGGCAGCTTACTGTGACCTTCTCCTTACTCAGTCTGGTGAGCAGGACGTCAGAGTGTCTGACTATGGAGTCACCAATGACTAGTGTGTCTGGCATTGTGTTTGGCCTTAAGGGCTGTGACTGTTTGACACTCTGACTGTGATGTCTATGTGTTGCAGGTGTTGTGTTCTGAGGTGGTGGTTGTTTGGGTGTCTGCTTTGGTTGCCTCTGCTGTTTTGGTAGATAGATTTTTGATCAGAGCCTCCGAGTATGTCTTTGTGTGTTTATGTGTATGATTTGAGGTTGTAATGGTACTATGTGAGACTGGGTCTATAGTGTGTGTGGTAACCTTCTCCTCCTGACTGGTCTTGCCAGTCCTATGTTGAGAGAGCTCAGCCTCCAGTTTGGCCGTATAGTTGCATCTCTCGCATGTATTTGTGTTTTGTGGGAGGAGGAGAGGGTTGTCTGTGTACATGAGGCAATTGTAACATTGCCTCAATATTCCCAGGTTCACCAGCTGAGCAGGAGAGGACACTAGCAACTGATCCCTCGACATGCTAGAAGGATAGACAAAAAGCTTTAAAAAAGATTCCGGGGGACGTGGGTGACTGAGAAATGGGGGGTTGCCTTTTTGGGGTACTATCTATGACAAGAGTGCTGTATCAAGGTAATAAGTACTGTAGGAGCAAGTGCTAGGTTTAACAGATAGAGAATAGTCTACTTGGAGTCAAGTAGAGAGGATCTTTTTAGTTATAGGATACGCTGATTAGATCAGTAGTATAGTTCGAGGGAGGTAGTTTTAAGGGAAAATTTGAAGAGTGGACTTTAGGTAGCCCGAATAGTTTAAACCTGCTTAACCGGCACTGCCCTAGTGTGCAACAGTGGCAGCTCCGCGCTAAATCACGCTAAATCGTGCTAAAGCGTGCTTTATAGCAGGGGGCTGGAAAAGACAGGAAATGACCCAAAATGGCCAATAAACTACAAGTTACTGCCTTAAACCACTCCTCTGAGGACAAACAGGCAGCTCAGTACTCCCTACTCCCACTAGTGAGTAAAGAAACTACCCCTTGACCAAACAAGGAAAATGGAGAAAACAGGAACCAAGACAAAGCCCAGGGATCAGCAAAATCTGATCACTGGAACAAACTATTAGAAAAGTATGGAAAAGAAGAGTATTTTTTTTTTTTTCAAGTTTTTCAGATAGGCAGAAAATACAATAAATGCTGTGTTTTTCGACTAAATGCTATCAAAAGCTAGTACACTTGAGTGTATTAGCCTGTTGTTTAACTTTTAAGCAAAACTTAAACAAGCAAGTGCAATAAACAATCCAAGCTATTAAAAACAGTAAAAACAGGTAATAGCAGAATAAAACAGGCAGAAATAGCAATCGAAAGGCTTAAAAAGTCGAAAATGCAGAAAAAAATACTTAGAATCTGGAAAGTGTGTCTTTTCTGGTCTCTGCTATTGATATCGTACTTCAGAGGACCACCACATATATCCAAAAAATGAAGGTATATCTGCATCTGAAACACGTGGTCCATGATGACATTAGTTTAAAAAAGGTGTAGTTGTATACATTGTCTGTTACAGCTTGAGAATTTCTTATCGCTGTCATCAGCCAATGCTTGAGAATGTATCAGGGATCACAAATAAAATGCTCACTACATGTAAACCTGGATTGCAATGCAGTTAATATTACTGATGATAGCCCATTACATTGTAGACTGGTTTCATTTCTGAATCCCTCTGTAATTCTGTTTTCCTCACTTGCATATAGGGAAGCCCTCATTTTAATAATGTGTCTTACTACCATATCTTTATAACATCATTACCACCATTAGCACATGCTGTAAGAAGCTGTGTTTTTTGGCCTCCCTTGCTTATATTAAGTGTGTTTCTGAATCACATGCACCCTGCATGTGGCTACTGTCATGGCCAATTGCTTGCAGTGATGTAGTGATTGTTTCTGAATCCCAGGCACTATATTTAAATAAGGAAGATATTTGGCCTAACGCACAGCATAAGCTTCTTCTACCAGTGCTGGTCTAGTCACTAAATGCCTGAACAAAGGTATAGATAAAATATTGAATATACTGAGCAATTCACATAGAAGTAGTGATATGTTCTACTTTTAAATAGTAATCTAATTTCCTAGAAATTGCAATATATGTAAATCATATGACAGTATTCATGGCTCTATGTTCTTTGCAACTGCTAACATTTTTTTAATGCTAGCTATATAAAATTAGATTATACAATAACTAAAACACTGCTTTTGCATGGTTCCTTATTAATAATGCTGAAAAAAATCTAGATTACTTTGGACTGAGCTAAATCTTAAATGTTAATTTTAGGTAAATAAAGCAACATTTTGTGCAGATGTTGTTCGCAATTATCTTTAAATATTGGATCTGCTACATGTCCCATTTGGAAAATAATAACATGATTTCCTGACCTAATCACTAAATATATACTTTAAACCCAGTGACATATAGAAGAAGCTAAGTTAATTTAAAACATGAAACATTTCTGTATTTTTGTAGAGGGCATTAAATCCAAGCCATAGTGACAAAACTGCAGATTTTGCTTCAGGCATCTGATAGCTCAAAATTTTACAAATAAGTAATTACTATAATTATAATTTGCTTTCCCTTTCATTAGCCTAAGGCAGTCTCAACATTTTCAGCTGAGACATTTTCTTGTCATTTCACTGCAAGCCTTTCCATGGCTTATCTTTTGTATATCTTGTTCCATCTGCATTTCCTTTGTGTAGAGACTCCCATACCAGAAAGACACCTGATAACTGGTCATTCCATGTCATTTAAAAGGAGGAAAGCTTGATGTGAATTGCTGTATTCATAGTGGGTAGTCCATCATCAGATAATGGTGTTGCTGAACTAAGCATAGTATTTTTAAATGTCTGTTCTTTGATAACAGTAAGAGGACCACCTAGGCGACTAATGTACAGTGTACTGAATGGTGTGGGTAGTCAAATTCAGTTATGCACAGGATATTTTTGTTTCTTTAGCTGATGTTATCTCCTGATCCACATGTTTCGAGTATAGGGAGAAACCTCCATTTATTAGAATGTAAGGAATGAAGTTTCCTCAATATAAAAACAAGTTTACATTATATATGCAAATGCCATTTTGTTATGGCTGTTTGCACCTGGAATTGCAGTCATGCTAATGTCTCCCGGATTGTTATCTACAAACCAAAATTTACCACTTGGATTTTCAATACCATTGGTTACCTGAAGAAGAAATTGCATGACAATTGAATGTTACAGCTAGTTAAGCATTCTGTTATATTTACAATTAATCATTAATAGTGCACAGGAGTTTCCTTTTTTTGCCTATAGATTATTTCTCAAGAAATGCAATGATTTCTTGCATCTCATCATATAAAGTTTTCTTAACATAAAGAGTGTGGATTTTGTATCTCTTTTATTTTTTAATTTTGTATTAAATTCAGCTAGCTGCTGCTCATTGATTTGACAATAGTGTAATAATCATATCCATTTTTTAAAACTAGCTACACTATGAAAGTCTGGTTTTAAATGGTTATAACACAGGTAAATTATTAATCTGCCAGTTTACAGTATGTGAGATCGAGCTGAGATCACTGACAATTTCTTCAGCAATCACAATATATGAAATGGAGAAAAATAAAGACAGTCTAAAGGCATTGAGTGAAATAGATTTTTTTTGTATCAGGCAAGCACCCTGTAACCTCGACACCCCTCTAACATATATACCAACTCCATGGTTTCACAATATTAAAGGAAGTAACAAGTCCACAAAACTGTGTACAGTGGTCTTGAGCATTCACTTCTTTCAATCCAAAATAATCAAGCAATTCTCAAATGATCAAGGAATGTAGAAAGATAGTATAGCTGATTCTTGGCACTCTTTTTGCTGGAGTATTATTGTCCAATACAACTTTTGCCACTATAGTTCTTTTTTTTAATTATTTTAATACTTGCTCTTTTACATTGTACCTGGCATAACATAATGGAAATAAAAAAAATATAATATATTAGTCGCTGTACAGTTCCATTTATAGAGAGCGGCGTGCTCATTAGACATGGATGACCAAATGCAGAAGTAAGGCTGCACTATTCCATTTGTCTGAGCTAACCACTTCATCACATATCAAGAATAATGAAGTAGTAGTTTCCCAAAGGAGCTATATAAACATGTGGATGTTGGCACAGATAAAACTGGCACACAGAAAAAGATCTAGTCACTCAGCTCTGTGATCCTGTGGCAGGAAATATGAAATAAATCTATAAAAAACAAAACGCCAGTTAAAGTGCCTAAATATATAAACAGTTTAGGAGTAAATGTGATATAAGAGTTATGCTTCCATTGTTAAGTAACTCATTAGAATTTATTAAAAAGTAAAGCACAGACATCCCAGGCATGCAGTCAAAAATCAATTAAGATAATTGACATGATAATTTAATGCAGTTCTACAAATAAGTATTCACATTCTCACATGGAGTACCGGTTACAGAATGGAGTCTCAAAGGCTTTGTAGTTATAACACAGGTATCTGAGATCCATAAAGAATAAGGTGAAGTGGTAGCATAAACAAGCTGATATCCAAATTTAACAAAATATTTTTATGTTAACCCTCAGTGAACCTGCATGATTTATTGTTTTCTGAATTGTCCTCAACACATTCCCTTGCTTATGTGATTCACCTACTTTTCAGAAACAAGCACCTGTCAACAAAGTCTTTCCATCTTCATTCACTTTTTTTCCATATGACACATCTCCATTTCTCTGCTTTTCTAGTATTTTATTCCCCAGGATCCAGCAAACTTCCATGCAGGAATAGCTTATTCCTGCATGGAAGGGACCGTTCCCATACAGCACGGCAGTACCCCATGCATATTCATGAAGGCGCGCTGCCGTGCTGTTAAATGGACATGGTTCTGTGTACAAGTGCAGGGGGTGTGTCTGAGAGCAGTACTCTCACAATGCACACTCTCCCTGCACACCAGAATTGCCGTTCAGCAATTTAAAATGAATGAGAATGCTCATAATACCCCCCAAGCCATCAGGGTAAGAAATCTGGTCAAAGCCATAAGGGACAATGATCCCTACCAAGGCAAACATTGAAAGAATAACAGATGTAGTATAAGCACATACAACACACCTCCCAACCCATCAGAGTAAGGAATGTGGACAAAGCCATAAGGGACAATCGTCCCACAAAGCAGAAAGTTGATAGAATAACAGGTTCAGCATTAGCAGGAATATTCTGAAGGATACAAATAATAAAACACAACAAATACATTTTTTCCTTCCTGCGGTAAAGTTTAAGCATAGCTGCGCGGGTGTGCCGGTTGCTTAGCTATGCGTAGGCCAGCTTAAACAGCACAAGAAATTAAATAGCAAGAGACATCCAACATAAGAAATACTGCAAAAGTGTAGTGGTTAGAGTGCACACTTTGCAAGCAGCCATTCCTGGTTCAATCCCCACTGGAACCAATTTGCATTTTACATGTGAAAGCATTACATAAACATTTTATTTTATAATTAGCTACTAAATAACATATATTTCTCAACCAGAGTACTGTAGTAGGTTCAGATGTGAAGTGTCAGTTTAATAAAGTTGTGAAACTTTCATATGAACACAAGTGCCCCATACAGTATAGTCACACATGAATAAATGTAATGAAAGCACATTGGGGGATGTCAGGGACAGTAAAAAAATGTATAATATGTAATGAATGATGAATCAATCCCATACAGCAGATAGTCTATAAAATAAAAAATAAGCAATGCTAAGCAGTGCACAGCTCTGCTTACCAAGTGTAAGAATTGTGTAAATAGCACTGCTAAGCAAAGAGTAGTCCAGCTAAGTGGATTTGCCCATTGGTAAACAGTGCTGAATCTTCCCCTTTAAGCACTGCCAACCTTAGCTAAGCAGGTTTGCCCGTAGGTTAGCTTAGCTCAGCATATTCAAAACCGTCCAATCATGGCAAAGGGCAGGAAATCAGATGTATTTAAACCCCACAGGTGGGAATACAGCTCATAACTGGTTGCAGCTTCCCACTGTAGGAAGTATGGCAGGTGTTGGTGAGAACATGCTCTTCCAGGTGCAGCGCTGGGGCATACAGGAGTCCAAGGTCATGGTAGGACTCCTGGTAAAAATCCATGACAAGAGACTGCTGCAGGGCCAGTACCAGGGCTCCCAATATGAAGCGGAAGCATGGGACCATCTTGCCTATGATCTCACCAGTGCTAATGGTATTCCCTCTGACTGATGAGCAGGTCCAGCACAACTATGTCAACTTGAAGTGGAGAAAGAGGGAGCTCTTGAACGAGTGGGTCCAAGAAGCAAGGCAGAGGGTGATATCCCAGACGTGTGTAAGTATTCATATCAATAACTGTTTACCAAGGTCCAGCCTGTATATGTGATGGATATGTATGCCTAGATATTTCTCTATTCCCATTACAGCTGCAGCTGAACAGGCTGTGAATCAAGACGCCCATGCCAGTAGGTTGCAAAGGCTGCAATGCAAGGCTGGTGAGTAACAATGCTGCTTGTAGTAGTCATAGCAAATAAATATAAAGTAGTAGAAAGTCACCTGGCAGTATAAAAACTGTGTATGGGTTGTACTGAATAAACCAGACAATATGACAGTAATAGTCCCATATAGGTGATATTTAAATAAAACCGTAACTGCCTGGCAATAAAGTTTTAAATCCTGGACTGGTTGTGTTTACTCTGGTATTGTATAGCATTTAGTGTTGCATTCTCTGAGTAGTAATGTTTTATTAACCACTGCTACCCACACTGTGCTACATAACAAATATGTCTAGGAATGTCTGTATAAGACTGTTGTAAAAACAAAACAGTGTAAGAAACTTCTCTGTGTGGAAGATTTTCAGTCCATATATTTCTAGTTAATCACTGTATATTAATCAGATCAGACAATAGTAGTAGAAGTAGCAAACATAAACTCATCTTAAGTCAAAACAAAACAAAAAGTAATAATAGAAAAATATATAATTGTACAGCATTACTAAGTATTCGAAAGTAATCCAAGCAAAGCAGGCAGTCTGTTTCCAGTCAAAAATCCTTTATTAAGTACACAGACTTAATAAAGGATTTTCGACTGGAAACAGACTGCCTGCCTTGCTTGGATTACTTTCAAATACTTAGTAATGCTGTACAATTATATATTTTCTATTATTACTTTTTGTTTTGTTGTTTGACTTAAGATGAGTTCACTACTTCTACTACTTTTGTCTGATCTGATTAATATACAGTAATTAACTAGAAATATATGGACTGAAAATCTTCCACACACAGAGAAGTTTCTTACACTGTTTTGTTTTTGGACTCACTACACTTTAGTGGGTTGTTTTGAGACTTCGGGGATACCATGGAGATTACTTGTTTTTTTATAAGACTATTGTAAGTACAAGGTCAGATTGTACAACCAAGAGAGACTTAGACAGAAAACACTGCAAAAACAAACAGCAGTTTCTAAATAGCTCACTCTGATGAAACACAAATTGTTGTATTTTTAGCAGACACAGCCATGGTTTGAATCCTGGGGTGGTAGTAAGCTGTATGCATAATCACGTCTCAACTGTACAGATTTTCCCAGAATGTCCAGATATTTGGCTCATATTTTCAGCCTGTTCCTCTTTTTTCTTGGCAAATCACTGGTATGATCTCAGGATTGTAGTCACTAAATAATGACATACATTTAAATGTCAGACTTCAAATCCTTCAGAAAATGTATATTAAAAGAAATCCTGTTACTTTAGCAACTGTTTAAAAGTTTATAAGAGCAATATTCAAAATATGTCCCTATTTGTACTTTCATGGTGTCAAGCTTTATCTACATGTTGTGCATTAAGAGATTGAGAGGTATGTGCATAATTTTAACTAGGAATCTGGGAATACGTGTAGAAACAGTCAGGTAGTGTTAACAAACATTCCCTCCACAGTTCTACCAGGTAAGAGAAGCAGAGCTTAGCTATAAGACAGTTGAAGTATGCATTTGTGTACAATATTACCACTGCCCAAACCAAGGCCACAGGGTATTGTAATAGTATCTGTAGAGTAATGATTAGAGCAATGATCATTAAACCTGTGAGTACGGCAAGGATATACAAGTTGTTAATTTATACCGCCCCACCACCATATCTGCAACAATAATCTAAACACACAAATAAATGTGTATGTTTACACCAAACCTACTGTTGGGACATACGTCCAATTGTTCAACAAATATTGAAATGTGTTTCTATTAATGTTCCATGTTGAAATACTATCATTGGTGGCCTGTTGCTATCAATGTAACCTGCATGCCTTTGAAATGGCCACTGTGGTTCCATATATGCATGTGTTCTGTTTGCTATGCAGCTGTTCCATATCTGTTGTTTTGGGTTAATGGGAATATCTATGCATGCTGTTATAACTAATCCTGGATCGTGTTGACTATTACTAACCCACATATGTTCTAAAACTGTAACACCATAGCACATTTGGGAAGGCCGGTCTGAGCAGACACACCTCTCCCACTTCATCTGGCCATGGCACCGGGCCCCAGCATGTCTGGGAACCACCCGGGACCTCCTCTTCCGCTGGTCCTGCACCACCTTCAGGTGGAACTGCCTCAGGGGATGGGGCTCATCCCGGCCCCTGGTAGTGGGCACAGACAAGATCCTGCCATCCAAAGCCAGGTCCTGTGTTTGGTGCATAATGAGCTCTGAAAGGAGTTTGGAGATCTGCTACGCCAGCCTGAGGTCCACGTGGTACTATTAGAGAGTCAGCCAGCCCCTCCTGCTCAGCACCCAGAAAAGTCACCTTTGGGGTCGTGAAGGTTCAGTGGTGACTGCCCATGGGTGGGGACCTCAGTCCAACTGTTTCCATTTGGGGGCTCATGGGCTTCCGATTTCCAACCACCCCTCCCCGTCCAAGGTGTTTACCCCCCACATGTATCATATACCACCCCTGTATGCTGTTTTGTCTGTCTTGTCTGTCTTCCTACCCAACCTACCTCCCCAAACATGCCTACCAATATCCCACTCTCACCTTAAAAAAAAGGGCAACCCCCCCAAAAAAATTTCACCCCATACATAGTTGTCTATTTTGCACACATGTCCACTGGACACCTCCAATTTGGTCTAATTGGCTTCACAACACATTATTTGTTGTCCTCACCTCTCTCTCAAGGGTTTGTGTCCAAATCTACCTCCAAATTCAGTATATATGCACAGCTATTGCGGTAGAAGAAATGGACAGCTATAGACATTCCCTACACCCATCCTGCACATCCCTAGCTACTTTCCCTATTGTCATTCCCTCTTTGTACCCCCTTTTTCACCACTTTCCTATCACCACGTTTTTCTTTTCTTTTAAAGAAATTAGCATGGGGGTAAAAGGGAGTAAGCACTTTTAAGCAGTAGTAAGCGGGATTAAGCCTTTTTGCGTGGTGCTAAGCAATGCCTACTCAGATTAAGCACTTTTAAGGGTGTAAGCATATTTAACTGGAAGTTAGCTTTGCTTACCACCTCACATACCCGTGCAAACCCACTTACAACTGCTTAAAAGTGCCTTAATCACTCTGTATTCAACAGCCCTTGTTCTGCCCAGCAAAAAAATAATCAGCCCTACCCAGGACCCTACACACCAGAGTCAGGGCAATGCACCACTACTCCATCAGAGCTATACAACTGAAGTTTTTTTTAAATATATCATTCAATACAAGTATAGAATACTATGGAACAAACACTGCGAAACCAGCATGTTTATCATATATAAATATAGAGATATAGATGTGCATGGTGATAGATGCATATGAAAAGTGCATACATCAGATATATGTAGCTGTACATATGAAATTATACACATAGAATATGTACATATATATCATAAAATAATATAATGTGTAGATATCAAACAAGAAATAACTTTCTTCTTCTTTCGGCTGCTCCTGTTAGGGATTGCCACAGCGGATCAACTGTTTCGATTTCTTCCTGTCCTCTGCATCTTGCTCTGTCACACCAACCACCTGCATGTCCTCTCTCAGCACATCCATAAACCTTATCTTAGGCCTTCCTCTTTTCCTGTTACCTGGCAGCTTCATCCTTAGCATCTTTTTCCCAATATACTCTGCATCCCTCCTCAGCACATGTCCAAATCAATGTAATCTTGCCTCTCTGGCTTTGTCTCCAAACCTTCCAACCTGGGCTGACCCTCTAATATACGTATTCCTAATCCTGTCCATCCTCATCACACCCAGTGCAAATCTTACCATCTTCAACCTTGCCACGTCAAGCTCTGACTCCTGCCTTTTTGTCAATGCCACTGTCTCCAACCCATATAACATAGCTGGTCTCACTATCCTCTTGTAGACCTTCCCTTTCACTCTTACTGGTACTCTGTCACAAATCACTCCTGACACTCTTCTCAACTCACTCCATCATACTTATACTCTCTTATTCACCTCTCTTCCACACTCACCATTACTCTGAACTGTTGATCCCAAGTATTTAAATTCATCCACTTTTGCCACCTCTATTCCCTGTATCCTCACCATTCCTCTATCTTCCCTCTCATTCACACACACACATATTCTGTCTTAGTCCTGCTGACTTTCATTCCTCTTCTCTCTGGAGCATATTTTCTCCTCTCCAGGGTCTCCTCCACCTGGTCCCTACTCTCACCAGAGATCACAATGTCATCTGCAAACATCATAGTCCACAGGGACTCCTGTCTGATCTCGTCTGTCAACCTGTCCATCACCATTGCAAATAAGAAAGGGCTCAGAGCTGATCCTTTATGTAATCCCACCTCCACCTTAAATGCATCTGTCACACCCACCGCAGACCTCACTGCTGTCACACTACTCTCATACATATCCTGTACCACTCTTACATACTTCTCTGACACTCCTGATTTCCTTATACAGTACCACAACTCCTCTCTAGGTACCCTGTCATATGCTTTCTCTAAGTGCACAAAGACACAATGCAACTCCTTCTGACCTTCTCTGTACTTCTCTGTTAACACTCACAGAGCAAACATCACACCTGTAGTGCTCTTTTCTGGCATGAAACCATACTGCTGATCACTAATCATCACCTCCCTTCTTAACCTAGCTTACACTACTCTGTCCCATAACTTCATGCTGTGACTGATCAATTTAATCCCTATGTAGTTACTACAGCTCTGCACATCACTGTTATTCTTAAAAATCGGTACCGAAACACTTTTTCTCCATTCCGCAGGCATCCTCTCACTTTCCAAGATTTCATTAAACAAT
>NC_056736.1:135569631-135629631 GCF_019279795.1 Protopterus annectens | reverse complement strand
ATATTACAATTAATCAATCATCACCATGTTCTCAACCTAGATGCCACCACCCTTTACCACTACCTCATCTTGTGACCAATCAGTGTTATCCATCACTTGTTACTACAGCTCTGCAGACCCATCCTTTTTCAGGTAAGCAGCACTCATACATATTCACCAACATCTCACACATCTTCTCACTTTCCAAGATTACAGTAAACAATCCAGTTAAAAATACCACTACCAGGTCTCAGAAACACCTCCGGGCATCCACAGCTATGTCACCTGGAACAAGAACCTTTCCACTGTTAAACCCCCTCATAGCTATCCTTACATTCTCCTTGATAATTTGTTGCACCTCCTGATTAACCATACCCACCTCAGCCAAACTTACCTCCCTCCCCCATTTGCCTCATGGAACAGGCCATCAACATGATGTTTCCATATGTTCTAAACACACTTCTAGCTTGTATGTTTCACCCATATTCCTTTATCATCCTTTTGTGCTGAACATCCTTCCTAGCTATGTGCCTCTGACTAGCCATTAGCTACAAGCCCTATACAACATCCATGCTGTCCAACATTACATACAACCACAGACTCCACATCTGTATGTCAGACTCCACATCCATAGCCATGTCCAACACTCCCTTTGCCATGCACCCCATCTCTTTATACTCATGTCTACTCTCTACCTCTGTCTTTCAATCCCAGATACATTGAGAGACTGCCAACACCTTTCTCTGCACACTCCCTTGTACTTCTTCATTCCACCACCACATGTGTAGGAGCAGTCACCATCTGGGCAGCATGTCAACCTGTGTCAGACTGAGCATAGTAGGTCACAGGTGCATTAATGTAATGCTGAGTATGAGTACAAATAGGACACATCCACTGAGGGCAAGCGGAAGCCCATCCTCATATATGTCTGTGGTCTCACAGGCAACTATCCAACCCACCCTGTAATGGAGATCAGCCACAGCACATACATACACACCATAGCTATAGTTGACCAGCTTTGGACATGTTTAGGACAAACATCACTCCCCTGGCTCACCATCAGTGTAGAAGGATATGCACACCACATGCACCCCTACCCTCAAAATTAATCAGGAGCAAACTGCCTACTTACACATAATGCTATGCATGTGCATACAATTTTGCTAGGCACTGGAGTATTATCTGATGTAATGTTGTGGCTACCGATACCCATTATTAGTGATCTGTCTCTGTAAAGAACTGTGGACAATGTCTGATGTCCTATGATGTTTTTTCCCTGTTTATGTTTTCAGGTGTGATGCACTGGCTTCCAGCCTATGATGTCCAGGATACAGCAGCCATAACTGAGGCCATCCTGGAACACTACCACATCCTCTTCAGTCGGGGTGCCAACATCAGCAGGAGAGGACAGCCCTCTGGGAAGACCTCACACAGAAAGTGAACACCTTGGGGAACTATGGCCACACGTATGAACAGGTCAGGCACAGAGCAACTGACCTGATATGGTGTGCACAGCAATGGACAGCTGCGGTGGTGAGGGGTTGTACTGTTACTGGTAGGGGGCCAGTCAGAGAGGCCCCACTTACAGCAATGGAAGATATCCTTGCCAACATGTATATATGTATTGAGATGCAAATATGTGGACAAATTTATACATAATACATATATATATATATATATATATATATATATATATATATATATATATGTCTACCTGAAAACACTGTAATCTCGAAATGCCGATGACAAGAACACTGACACTGGAAGATCGACAACGGAGAAAACCAACAGTTGAGAATCCCGATGCTGAGAACACTGACATGTAAAGGTAAGTGTGTGATAGGGATGGACATTAGGGTCAGGGTGTGGGTAAGGTAAGTGTGCGATAGCAACGGTCTGTAGGGTTAGGGGCGGGCTAAGTGAGTTAGGGTTAGGGCGCAGGTCAGGTGAGTGTGCGATAGTGACAGATGTTAGGGATAGGGGCTGGTTAAGTGAGTTAGGGTTAGGGAGCGGGTTAGGTGAGTGCGTGATAGTGATGGACCTTAGGGTTAGGGTTTGGGTTAAGGTTAGTGCATAGATAGTTGTGTATGTAAGGTTCATTGTAGGTTTGTAAGGTTTTTGGTGTGCTTGCTTGGGTTGTGTGTGTGCTTTTTGGACAGGGGATTTGTTTTGTTTGTTGAGTGTCAGGATTGTGGTTTGCCAGGTATGTGACATTTCATGTTTCTGAACTTTTGGTTTTGTGGTGTCTGTGATTTCATTGTCGGTGTTGTAGCATGTCGGTGTTGTCAGGTAGACCCATATATATTTATATATATATATATATATATATATATATATATATATATATATATATATACATATATCTATCTATCTATATATATATATATATATATATATATATATATATATATATATATATATATATATATATATATATAGATAGATACAGAGAGAGAGATACATCCACATGTATATCCACATATATGCATAGATACATATATATAGAAAGGTGAATACATATATATATATATATATATATATATATATATATATATATAAAATATGTATATGTATACATAGATATACAGAAATATATGACACCTACAAACACATCCAATCTGAGGGTCAGACGTCTACATCTGAAAATGCACTCACTGGACGTATTCCTTAAAATGGGGAACTATGACATCAGTGCTGCAACAGAGACCTGGTTAAAGGCAGCAGGAAGCACGCCTGCACTACCAGCCTATTACCCATTCCACATATCTTGGCTGCAGAACTGTGACTGAAGCTCCAAAGGTGGTGGTGTTTCCATATTCATTAAGGACCTGCAGGCATAGCTAACATTGGGTTGGAAAGTGGATCAGGTCATAGCCTGCTATTAGTCCCCAAACATGTCCCAACACTCTCACTCCATGTCGCTAACCACCCTGGAGGATAATATTGTCCAGTCTAACACTCACATACTGGTTGACTTCAACTATACCACCATTAACTGGGAAAGCTACTCATGTACCAATGCACATTCTCATCACATCGACCTGGTCCTTTCTAATATGGGCAACTGTTGCTCGACACCAATTGACAACTGCCCCTTGTTATAACTGAACACAAATTAATCACCTTTGGAAATCCATGGTCCTCCCACATGCCCCTGCACAGGTAACCACCATGAAAAGCCTTTCCAATGCTGAATATGGCCTCATAACAACAGAGGTGGTTAACCTCATGGCAGCCATGCAAATGGAGACTACGTGCATGACAGCTGAATGAAATAAAAATGCACTGTGAACATGTGCACACATGCATGGGTACTGCCATACCCACTACAACCAGGACCCTCATTTCCAATAAAAGGAAGCTGATCTGGTGGTTCCCTGCCATACAGACACTGTACAACAGAAGGTGGGTACTGATATGGAATAATGTGAAGTCACAAGACTGGAAATCAACCTTTATCAGCCTCAATGGAAGGTTGAGATCACTCATCAAATACTACAAAGTTACCTTTGAGAACAGAATTGGAGCACATAGTGAAGACAACCACAAGATCTCATACAGTTATGTTAAGAATCTACATGGCAATAGCAAGATTTGTTCTGAGCTACTAGACAATGGAACGTCCCAGACTGAGCCAACAAATACTGCCAATATACTGGCTGGCATCCTGAGTGCAAATATTACCCCTCACCCCCCCCCAAAGGACCAATCACAATCCCAGTACACCACCAGGCACCCAGTATTACTGCAGCATAGGTTAAAACATCACTGTCCAAGGCCAAGAATACAGCTTCTATTGGTCCTGAGAATATCCGTGGCTGTGTTCTGCATGAACTACAGAGTGACCTGGCACCTTACCTGTGTGCCTTGTTCAAGCACAGCCTCACCTCAGGCTTTGTCCTTATTGAATTGTACATTGCTACAGTCACCCCTCTCCACAAACGAGGTGTAACTACAGACCCTGGGAAATATCGCCCCAACTGCCAGACAAGTCTGGTGTGGGAAGCTATGGAAAGCATCATCATGCACCTAATAAACAGGGATATGGGAATCTGCAGTCTCAGGATCCCACACAGTTTACCTTTGTGAAGGGTAGGTCATACCTGCTCATTCCACCTGGTCAACTTCTTGGTGTCAGTCACCTGAGCTGTGAATGAAGGCAAGGTGACACATACAGCCTACATTGATCTGGCCAAAGCCTTTGATAACATTCACCACTCACTAACTTGGTGGGAACAAAGGCACAAACACAGGGGTAGATCGGACATACTTCTGTCATACATTGAGACAGTTGCAAATGTCACTGGGTTTGTTGTAACATCTTTTATGAGGAATATGTCGGTAATACCCATAGATGTGAGTATTTACTGACTGCATTCCCCAGAGTCCACAACTGATTAACCAAGGATACCAACTGTCTGGTGAACACAGAAAACTTAACAGGCAGACATGTGGCCAGTCTGTGGACAGCGTGCCAGTGGAGAGGTATGTCAGAGACATACCACTGTGAGTCGTGACATCACACACTAAATGCATGTCCACACAAACCCTGTCAATCTATCAATCCACCATGTATATAGCAGCACTGATGACATAGAATTTGTTCACAAATCTGGGGATATGTCCCCCATGTTGGTTGGTTGTCTCCACATGTCCTGCCTTTGATGTATTGCCACTCACTGTATGTCAATCTGTAGGCTACTGCCCCTGTAATATCCCTCACACAGGCAAGGAAATGGGGCAATGCCCACATTAAGGAATGTCCCATATGTGAGAACTAGCAGCAGTGTCCAGACCCACAGCACAATACAATGTGGGCATCTACATAATGGTATGGCTGTAGCAATACCTGACATCTGCTCATCTGTACAGAGGACAGACAGTAAGTAGTTAGCCAACAGGTTATGCATTAGGATGAATGTTTTGCAAGATACACATCTGAAACTGAAAGGTATGCCATTACTACCTGACAGCAGTCCTCAATGACATGTCCAAAAAACATACTAGTCTACAGTTAATATCAACATATCAGATCAATATCCAATAGGAGATACATATAAACATACAGCTCAAATACCAAGAACAAGATACTCAGTACACAGAGTCCAGCTTTGCTGGCATGACGAATGCAAAGGGTTGGTTTTTAAGTAGTGAGCACTAAGAGGTTTAGTTATAGTAGGTGAGACTTGATATATCTACATGCGTCTATATTAGTTTGTATTGGCATTATTGTGATAGCCATGCATGTTTTGTTATTATTATTTTTAAGGTTTACATTTATCATATGAATGTGTCTTCAATGATAGTGTTTTAAGATTTGATGATTCTATGAATTTTAGTTCGTATTAAGCCTTTTGGCTTTCTATGTTTGGTTTGATCAAGTTTATATGATGTCATATGATATACAATGTATATGTATTTTTATTTTTATTTTTATTTTTATCTATTTTATATTCTCATGCTCTTTGCATGAGTATCATGTTAGGTTTTGTTTTTATATGATGCATTTGATCATAAGTTTGTTTGCATACTTTTTACCTAGTTGGTTTATTAAGGCAATTCATGCCATATATATATATATATATATATATATATATATATATATATATGTCTTTTTAAACTAAATAGTCAGTGTTCTGTATATACATATTTATATGTTTGTTTACCCATGGCTATTTTAGCTAATGGTTAGTATATTTATATATGTATTATAAACATTGTGTATATTTATATATATGTGTATATATATATATATATATGTACATATATATTTATATATATTGTCATGTATATGCTGCTAGATCTAAGAACATTAACGCATAGTTAGTTTTTTCAGGTTGGTCACCTGACTAATTAACTACTTGAATTGCTGATTGGCAATCTTCTCTTGTAACTGTGAATGATGAAATGATTAATTAATATATTACCATTAGTATAAAAGGCACAAAGGAAATGTCTATAAATAGATCTGAAGAAGCGTGTTTTGTCACACACGAAAGCGCTCATCTCCTTTTGTGAACAATAAAATTTTGGGGGATTTTATCGTGGTGTCTTGCCTCTCATCTGCTTACTTGATATTTACACAGTTGTTTGTTTTGAGGCATCCTTTGGGAGACAGGTTTTGCTTTTTCTACTACGTTACTGTGTTTGTCTGCTTCCTCTTGTCTCCACACGATGGAAGGTTTACCCTTGGAACTTGACTACATACCTGAAAAATCGAATTGTAGTAAGAGATGGAATGCCCTGATTGAGAAGAGAGAGAACCCACTACTTGGTATGGAACTATCAGCTATGTCTAATGCAATGGAACCAGGTACTGTAAATGTTTTACATGAATTCAACTCTTTATATAAAGAGTTGGAAAACAATCTATACAAACTGTTTCGACTGATATGGCAGAGTAGGCACCTTGAAGCGTGTCTACACTTCAAGGTTGTACCACGAGGTATGAGGGTTTACTACTAAAAAGTTCGCAGAAATTGAACTTGGATTGTAGCTATGGCTACATTAAACTTCTGATTGAATATTTTCAGCCGATTGAATCTGAACTGTCGACTCAGGTGAATGCGTTATTTACTGATCTTACTGCCAGATTTAAAGGGGACTTGTATGCGAATAGGCTAGACAATCTTCTTTGCCAAGTAGATGCCTATAGTGATAGGCTTCAGCAAACGAAGCTCCGTAAGCTTCAGAGAGATCATAGGGACTTCTCGAATGGGCAAGTATTTGTTTGGCCAAAAAATGTTCGAAGTCAAGAAACAGCCTTAGTAGATGTCCCAGAGATGAATGTCAACATGAAAGATTCTCTAATAATCCAGCAAGACATTTCCCCTTTAACGGCTGTTTCCACAGTAAGAAATGCTATGTCATCACAAGTGGACACTTCGAGAGTGATGATGCTTGATACCATAGATACTCCTCCACCTAATCAGATGGCACTCCACTTTCACAACACGTTGGGAGCCAAACCAAAGGTACAGCAAAGCAATATCGATTCTTTTTTACCCCTTCCAGTCCAACACCAGAGAATGGCCAGGGGCAGGTCGCAGAGTCAGGGACGAGGCAAGAGGAAATTCTCGGGAGAACCGTACGGAAGGAGAGGTCAGATAAGGGATTGAACAGTCTGGTCTTCAATTTGTTGAGCATGACTCTATCTGACATGGCCTATAAAGTACTCAATAGAGGACTTAATTATATACCTGCACAGGTTAGCGTTGTTTCAAATATGCTTATTGATGTAAGATGCTTTGTACGTAATGTAGCGCTAAAGATGTTTTTTAAGAAGAGCCAAGGCTCAATTGATAATTCAACACGTCAGGGCTGTTTTAAAAAGAAGAGCACGTTTACACCAGCTCTGCATCCCTATTTAGATTGTTTTGTGAAGAACTGTGAGAGAGATTTTTATAGATACTATGACAACATCAAAAAATACAGTTCTACGCTTTATTTTAATATTAGTAGAGAGGAATGGGATTCCCTGAACTCTCTAGTTAATAATCCTGATGTAACCATCAAGCCTGTAGATAAGGGAGGAGGGCTTGTGCTTATGGATACGGCTGATTATAACAATTATATGAATCTGTTGTTGGATGATGCTAACACCTATGTGAAGATTGATGAGAGGAAATTAGAGAGACTGATCTATGAGGTACATCAAGATCTATATGATCTACTGATGGGCAGGCAGATTGATCAGGATTTATACTCTTTTTTGCTAATAGAACACCCGGTGATACCATATATTAAAGGCCTCCCCAAAATGCACAAAGGTGTTTTTCCACCTCCACTTCGGCCAATTGTAGCAGGAGAGGGATGGCTAACAGAACATATGTCTATCTATGTTGAAAAGAAATTGAGGCCTTTGGTAGCCAAAACACCTACCATTTTAAGCGATTCTTACCAGTTGCTAGAAGATCTGGCGCATATCAATAGTGTAGTTTCCACTACCTCCTTGTTGGTCACTTTAGACGTTAAAAACTTGTTTACAGTTATTCCCAACTCCTATGGTCTTGAAGCCATTAGAGCTTTGCTAAATAGCAGCCAGGAATATAGTGGCAATGAACAGATCTTATTAATAACACTGTTGGAGTTGGTGTTGACCAACAATGTTTTGATGTTTGGTGACCAGTTGTACATTCAACAGTGGGGAGTTGCCATGGGCACTCCCTGCGCTAATACGTATGCGAACCTAGTAATGCACAGTTGGGAAGCCTCCTCTGTTTTAACACATGAATGCTTCAGATACATCTCATTGTACAGAAGGTTCGTAGATGACATTCTATTGGTGTGGGAAGGCACGACGGATGAACTTGTAAGTTTTGTCTCCATTTTGGAGGATACAACTGATTTTCTTAAGTTCTCAGTTCAATACTCCCAGGAGAGTGTTAATTTCTTAGATGTTACTATTAGTAAAGATGGAAAAGGGGGATTGATAACGTCCCTATATAGAAAAGATTGCTATAGAAATGCGCTTTTACAATTTGACAGTATGCACCCCAGATTTGTCTTTAAGAATATAGTAAAAGGACAATACAAGAGGGTCAGCGAACTGTGTCAAGAGCCAGAACGGAGGAGAGAATATAATATATTGGAGGGTCTCTTTTTGGACAGGGGTTATGATGCTGCTATGGTAGCATAAATAAAGGATTCCTTTTTAACATAATCTGTAATGTCTAATGTTGATCATTCTAAATATAAAGCTAGTGAGTCTAATTATATAAGACCTGGCAATGGTTCAAGGATATGTTTTCAGACAAGCTTTACGAGTGATAATAAACATATAGTAGAGATCATCAATAAGAATTGGCCTATTTTAACGGCCGATGAGGATATTAAAAATATAATGGGCTTAACTCCAACCTTCATATATAAAAATATGAAAAATATTAAAAGATTGGTTTGCACCGAGAAGAATAAACATCGTTGTAATGTCATCACTACAAATAACAAGGTTCTTGGTACTCATGCTTGTGGAAATTGTAGTATGTGTCCATTGATTTCCAAGCAACAAGAGGCCATATTTCCAGAGCTACATTTTCGGTTTGAACCTAGATTCTTAGCCACATGTGACACCAAGAATGTGGTTTATTTGGCGAATTTTGATTCATGCCCAGCTTTTTATGTGGGCATGACCACAAGACGCCTAAGAGACAGAATGCAGGAACATATGAATGACATTAGGAAGGGAGATTTAAAAATTGCCCTAGCTAAACACATCAGGCAGTGCCAAGACCATAAGTTTACCTTTAAGATTTTGCAGATAAGTACCTATAATGAAAGAAGAGGGGACAACTTTAATAACTTAGAGGGCATAGAGCTTAGATGGATATTGAGACTGAGGGCACAGTATTTACCAGGTCTCAATGCTTATGTCAGTATCAGGTCATGCTTAAAGAAATGTAGGTATAAATAGAGTAGTGAGAACCTCCATTGACAATAGCCTCCTTCCCTTACCCCCCCCCCCCACTCACTAACTAGGTGGGAACAAAGGCACAAACACAGGGGTAGATCGGACATACTTCTGTCATAAATCGAGACAGTTGCAAATGTCACTGGGTTTGTTGTAACATCCTTTATGAGGAATATGTCGGTAATACCCATAGATGTGAGTATTTACTGATTGCATTCCCCAGAGTCCACAACTGATTTACCAAGGATACCAACTGTCTGGTGAACACACAAAACATAACAGGCAGACATGTGGCCAGTCTGTGGACAGCGTGCCAGTGGAGAGGTATGTCAGAGACATACCACTGCGAGTCGTGACATCACACACTAAATGCATGTCCACACAAACCCTGTCAATCTATCAATCCACCATGTATATAGCAGCACTGATGACATAGAATCTGTTTACAAATCTGGGGATATGTCCCCCATGTTGGTTGGTTGTCTCCACATGTCCTGCCTTTGATGTATTGCCACTCACTGTATGTCAATCTGTAGGCTACTGCCCCTGTAATATCCCTCACACAGGCAAGGAAATGGGGCAAGGCCCACATTAAGGAATGTCCCATATGTGAGAACTAGCAGCAGTGTCCAGGCCCACAGCACAATACAATGTGGGCATCTACATAATGGTATGGCTGTGGCAATACCTGACATCTGCTCATCTGTACAGAGGACAGACAGTAAGTAGTTAGCCAACAAGTTATGCATTAGGATGAATGTTTTGCAAGATACACATCTGAAACTGAAAGGTATGCCATTACTACCTGACAGCAGTCCTCAATGACATGTCCAAAAAACATACTAGTCTACAGTTAATATCAACATATCAGATCAATATCCAATAGGAGATACATATAAACATACAGCTCAAATACCAAGAACAAGATACTCAGTACACAGAGTCCAGCTTTGCATGCAGGGTGTATGGTTCCAGTACTACAATCTGCAATCTACTCTTACTTGAAAAAACACTGTTAAAAGTACTAACGTAATGATACAATGTGTGTTAAACTATTTCTGTCAACCAGTGCACTGTAGTTCGTGTAACATGCAAGTGTGACTGCATATAACCTGGAATACTACCCATATATGAAACAAATCCAAAGAGAAAGGATTGTGGTACTACCCACGTATACCCAGGTGTCCCATACAGTATACTCACATCCCTTGCAACTGTAATAAAAGCACATAGAAGCACATAGAAGCATGTTATGTACAGGGAATGAAATACACTTACTAAAGATGTCATTACCCTGCTATTTTATCAGACAGGAATGTGATCACTGGTTACCAGGGCTGAGCTATGCTTAGCAGGAGTAAGCATTGCTTAAATGTAAGTGCTTAGCAGATTTGCATACTAGCAAGCAAAGCCTACAAGATGTAAGAACCTATTTGTTTAACTGTATGTTAGCAGTACTTAATTTTGTGCAAATCCATACTAAACAGCTTAAAGTCACTTTAAAGCACCTTAATAACCCTGTCTACATCAGACCATGTTCTGCACAGCTCTTGAACCCAGGACCCTGTACACTATAGTCATAGCATGTAACAACTATGCCATCAAGCTATGATGATGTCTGCTGGTTTTTCAAATATATCATTCAGTAGACATACTGAATAGTAGTGAACAACTGCATTGACTAGTACAATTGTTTAGTACTTGTAAGTGAAAACAGTGTTGAACCATTCATGTTCTTATATGTAAATATAAACATGTCATATTAATATGATGGGAAACATGTCAGAAGGCATAAATATATATATATATATATATATATATATATATATATATATATATATATATATATATATATATATATGGGTCTACTTTACATGGTCAACTTTTCACAAAGTTGACTTTCATATGGCCAAGGTAGATGACGTCTCTGCCCTGTCACGGCATGCTGGTCAAAAGACCATATGATCAACTTTTGGAAAGCCGACCATGTAGCTTATGTAGCTTATGTAGATGTAGCTTACATCCTTCTAAGTTGGGAACTGCTGATTGAAGGCTCAGTGTCTGTTATTCTAAATGTGTATTAGTTCTGGTTTAAACACTTGGGCTTCAGGCCAGTTATTTTACATTAAGAAGGTTCGTGGTCTGCACTCTTGTGGGAGGAGAGGCTGGACTTTGCCCTTTTCAGCTGGGAATTTCTGTTTAAAGGCTTATAGTGCCTGCATATTTGAACTGTTTCTTACTGTAATTGGTGCACCTTGTTTGCTGTAGCATAGACTAGATCCAGGCCTGCTGAATCTAGCTTTGTTTGCATAACTTGAGCACTAATCCAGGCCTTCTAAAAAGTATTCAATTGTATTTATTACTGCTTGGTAGTAACCTGATTAAAGTGTAGCTATCATTCTAAGCTTTTTGGTTTAAGCCCTTGGGCTTCAGACCAGTTGTTTTACATTAAGAAGGTTTGTGGTCTGCAATGTTGTGGCAGGACAGGTAGCTTACATCCTTCTAAGTTGGGAACTGCTGATTGAAGGCTCAGTGTCTGTTATTCTAAAAGTGTATTAGTTCTGGTTTAAGCACTTGGGCTTCAGGACAGTTATTTTACATTAAGAAAGTTAGTGGTCTGCACTCTTGGAGGAGAGGCTGGACACTGCCCTTCTCAGCTGGGAATTTCTGGTTAAAGGCTTATAGTGCCTGCATATTTGAACTGTTTCTTACTGAAATTGGTGTGCCTTGTTTGCTGTAGCATAGACTAGATCCAGGCCTGCTGAATCTTGCTTTGTTTGTATAACTTGAGCACTAATCCAGGCCTTCTTTTTTGGAGAAGGTTCCCCTGCACCCCAGTGGCAGGAGTGTGCAGTTAGAACTTGTCTGACTGAAGACTACAGGAACATGGCTCAGTTTTAAGATTTTTTTACTGGTTAATTTGGTAATTTGTTAAAAAGCCTTTTCTGATTGCTTGTAGTCATCTAAAGCTGTTTTAAGTGTATATTTTACTGTTTTTGCCTTATCCTTTCAAAAAAAATTTCCTTGTTTCACACTTTTCTAAGCTAGTATAGTCCAGTGTTCAGGCTACTGCTGAATTCAGGACTGTGTTACAATTTTCTGAGTTGCCCACACTTTACTTGGATAAAGGGAGGTTTCTCTGTTCACATGTGAGAGATGGAGCTTTGAACAGCCATCTGTCCCTAGTGGAGTGGTTCAGCCCAGAAGTTAGTAGTTTATAGGCCATTTTGGGCTAATTTCTATCTCTTTCATGTCCCTACTGTAATAACCACATTTGCACAGTTTTGCACATCCTGGCAGTGCCAGATAGCTAGGGCTAAATTTATCCCAGCTCCATCAAGTCTCCTCTTCAGTTTTTCCCTTGAAAGTAGTCTAACTCTCAACCTAAGCACTTAAAAAGCATCCTACAGTCCAGCACTTGCTCAGACCTAATAGCAAGCAATAATATACCCCAACACTTGATTGCCCAGCAGGGCAAGGCTCATTATTCTCCCCTCATCAACCAAGTGACTAAGCAGCTCACCCTACTATTCAGGCATGACCAAAGGGCAATTTCAGGTATACTCTCCAGTCCAGAATTAAAATAAAAATAAAGCAACGAATTGACCATGACTTGGTGAATTCAAACAGTTTTAATAAAACACATAAGAGTAAGTGCTTTCACGATTTACAACTAATCGCTTCTTCAGACTCCATTCTGGTGAACTTGGTATCCTGAGGCAATGTTACAACTGCCTCATTTACATGGACAACCCTCTCCTCCTACCACAAAATATTAACATATGCGAGAGATGCAATTATATAGCTAAATTGGAGGCTAAGCTCTCTCCACCCAAGACTGGAACAGGCAGTCATGAGGAGAAGGTTAACACTTGCACCTCACCTCCAGCCTCAAAAAGACATGCTAAACCAGCACTGGCAAAACATGCACATAAATACATGAAATCATACTCGGAGGCTCTAAATAAAAACCTGCAAATGCATTACAGACCTCCAAAGCAGACACCCAAAAAACCTGCACCTCCCGTCACAAACCAGACAACACATAAAACACAAAATCAGTGTGCCACACAATCACAGCTCTTAAGGTGAAATAACATACCTAACACATTAGTAATAGTCGACTCTATAGTCAGACACACTGACGTCCCACTCACTAGGCTGGACAAGGAGAAGGTTACTGTTAGCTGCCTGTCGGGAGCCAGAATCCGCCATATAACACAAGCACTCAGGTCACTCCAGAACAAATACAATTATGACTCTGTCATTGTTCATGTTGGTGTGAATGACTGAGACGTACCTCCCTGGACTACATTTATTTATTTATTTATTTATTTCCATTTGTTGACCGGGAGTGTCCGACTGGACATAGGTCCATTTTCAGCGGAGGCCTGGGGAGAAAAGCTCTACAGTTAAAATAAACAGACAGTAGTTACGTTGGATTACATAGCAATTAACAACTTAACATAGCAATTACTTGCAACATATTTACAGATGAAGAACATAGTACATCAGTAGACAACTAGAATCTTTATCTGTGAAGTACATTTGAAAAGAGACATGGAAGAGCTCTCTGGTCATGTAGCCCAGGGGGGTATGACCCTGACCCTGAGTAGCATCCTGCCCTCACCAAGAATGATACAGCATAATCCAAAACAACACCTGAATATCCTGCTTAGAGATGGCACCCTACCCTCTAAGCTATGTTGTAAAAAGCAGCGAGAAGACCACGACTCAAACAAGGCAAAACGTTTAATGACAATTCATCACCTAGGAACTAATCCACAGTACAAAAATGTTAAGCGCCTTCATCTGCATAAGCAGACTTCTTCAGAACACTAAACACAATTTGAAATCATCCATTTTAAAAACTTTTTGGTGCCATTAGTTCATCCTCATATTTAAAGTGCTAGTGCATAAAATATAATCACAATTTTTTTAAAAAACAATATATTTCCCTAATCACATTACTGTGCATTACTCTAATTTAAAAGATTAGTAATAATAATGACACTTGTATTAATACATAACTAATGTCATTTGAAATTCTTGTTAAAAAGCTTTTATGTATATATATATATATATATATATATATATATATATATATATATATATATATATGAGAGCTAATAGCACTACTATACAAACTTAATATAACTATTTAATAACCCATAACACTATCAAATACACATCAGTAACTTTACAACTTTTAAACCATTTCTGTATAAACCACTTGTATAAATCTGATATTATTGATTCTTTATTGCAACAGCAGAAAAGGTTTAATTGATATATAATAATTAATACATGGTTCCCTAGTTGCGTCTGTTAACATCTGCCATACACTTTCTCTTTTGCTTAACAGTGCATTATGGTTATCCACCCCGGGTAGATATATTAACCTGGTCAATTATAGCAAAACTGAAGCTATGTTTTTCCCCCTGTTTATTAATATGGCTGTAAAGTGCATTCTTCGTATCTTTGACCTTGATTTTATACATATGGTCATATATACGTTTTCTGAGTTGTCTTTCAGTCTTGCCTATATAAAAGGCAGTGCAAGATGTACATTTTGCCAGGTAAATAATATTATTGCTGTTACAATTTCCCTTCCTGAATTTTACATAGGTCTTGTTTATATCATCCAGTCTACAACCTTCTGTTTCATTTACAGCTGAGCACTGGTTACATGACCCACACCTCCTAGTGGCTTTGTTTATTTTATAACCTTCGGTGTCCAATGTGCCTACTTGCAAAAATCTCTTGATATTGTTACCCATCTTGTACACAAAACATATTCTTTCACCCACTGCTTTTTTTTACATCTTCATCTACTATTAAGGTGTTCCAATGTCTTGCGATAATTTTTTTGATTTCATTCACATAAGGTGAATTTGTCAATATGCATACTCTGTTAAAATGTAATTTATCAGAATTTCCATCCCGTACCTTAATATTATTCAGCTCTGTGCCCAATATGGGTGGGTACTTTTTACCCCATTCATTAATGACATAACTTGAAACATCATTAAGTAACCACCAGGGGTAACCTCTATTAGCAAACATAGAGATTATGAATTTAATTTCTTTTTCCATAACCTCAAATTTTGAAGACATTCAAACCTCCCTTATGCATTGTCCTTTGAAAATATTTTTTAACATGTGCCTAGTGTGGTCACTAGAATATTCCAAATACCCATTAGAAAACGTGTCCTTCCTATATATCTCAGATTGGAATCCCATATTGGTATGTATTATGCATGTATCTAAATATGATATACCTTCTGTACTAATATTATGGGTAAATTTAAAAAATTCACTCGTATGATTTAAATAACCAATGAAGTCTTTAATGATTTCCACTGGCCCATTCCATAATGCAAACATATCGTCCAAGAATCTTGTGTAATAGGATATATGTTTGTAATACTCACTGCTAAATAAATGTTGATTTTCCCTTTCCAACATAACCATATTGGCGAATACAGAAGAGGTAATAAGAGATCTGGGGACCCAGGTAGATAGTAATCTCTGCTTTGACAATCATATTGCCAAAGTAGTTAGGAAATCCTTCTATGTAGCCCATCTAATTACTAAAGGGTTCACATCTAGAAATAAAGAGGTTATAGTGCCATTCTACTCGTCACACATCAGACCCATCATAGAGTACAATGCCCCATTTGGGATGTATCTCACAAGACACTTCCAACAACTGGAAAGACCACAAAAGTACCTCACCAAGAGGATTACTGGCCTCAAACATATGCCCTATGCAGCCTGACTGGAAAAACTCCAGCTGTACTCAGTCGCATATCGCTTACTCAGAGGCGATCTATGCCTGACTTACAAAGCCATGTCCAACTCAGAATTGATGGACATGCTCCACCTAAAGAAATCCAGGTCACTGCGAGCCACTCGCTCTAGTGAGCTAAACCTCACCACAACAATAAATAGAACATGCTGGAGGGATAGATTCCTGTCACAGAGACTCCCCATGCTTTGGAACAAAATTCCTAACTACATTAGGCAGAGCCCCTCACTAACACTCTTCAAGAGAAACATTGACGAGTGGATGGGTAACAGAAAATACATCCCTGGGATCACTTCATTGGCTCTTCTTGACAGAGGCTCAGTTAATTAATCAATGTGGTGGCGAAAGCTGACACACTCTGGTTAGGCTTACGAATGCCCTCGGGCAGATAGCCTAGTACCAACCTATGAACCTATGAACCTATGTAAAATAAACACAAAAAAACACAACAAACACTTACCTTAGAACTCCGACCCCCCAAAACCCCCCATAAATTAAATATACCAACTCTGAGATCGCACTACAGTGCGGAAGATGGAAATTTTCCCATTCTGCACTCTACGGAGGTAGCGGTTCCCCATAGTCGGCTTTTCGAAAGTCTATCATATGGCCTCGGCTATATGAAAGTAGACTTTATGAAAGGTCAATTATGTGAAGGGGACCAATATATATATATATATATATATATATATATATATATATATATATATAATGAAACTCTCTCCCACCCACAATTAGATCCGTACCATCATGCACCCACTTCAAAGCTGCAATAAAAGCGCACCTAAAAACATGCTGGCTATGCCCTTGCAACTCCTCCTCTAATATCACCCACCCCATCCACCCACTACCTTTATTTCCAGCCCACTAACTTCCTTGATTATAGCAAGCTCGGATGCTCATAAGCCTAACTACTTATTATGCAGCAAGAACTTCTTATTGTAACAATTGTTAATGTCTGTTACTTACTTCGCAGATGATAAAGATTCTAGTTGTCTACTGATGTACTATGTTCTTCATTTGTAACTATGTTTGTAATTGCTAATTGCTATGTTGATCAAATTGTTAATTGCTATGTAAATCCAATGTAGCTACTGTCTGTATATTTTAATTGTGGAGCTTTTCTGCCCGGTCCGCCGCTGAAAATGGACCTACATCCAGTCGGACAATCCCGGTCAACAAATGTAAATAAATAAATAAATATACACATATGTAGATATAAATATATATACATATTCATACACACACACACACACACACACACACACAGTTATATATATATATATATATATATATATATATATATATATATATATATATATATATTTACATATATATCTCTCTCTGTCTATATATAGATATATACATATATATGTATATATTATATATATATATATATATATATATATATATATATATATATTCATACACACATCCACTAGCCCCTTCCGTCATGTCATGCCATCGGCTGCTGGCTCCGTTCGTGGCTTACTTTTACTGCATTTAAACTACCACAGGCATCCTACATTGTTCTCCATAGTACTCTGGCTTCCAATCCTGAAAGAACTATCTAAAGGGATCCTGCGGTGCTTTCAGAAATTACTCTGTTTCCCCCCAAGAATCAAAATTTAAAAGAGTGTATGCACCATATTGTGTAATTATCTTATTCCACTTACTTGTTGTTTTTAACCCAGCGTGAGCCAACACGGACCTAGGCTTTCTTTAGCTCTACAAGCTCCATCCCATCCTACCCCTCTGAGTGCTGTGCCAAAACACTGTAATTACTCAGTTTGGTCAACCGGTGGCAGCATCCATCCACTAAGAAACATCTCCTTTCTCATTATTAGGCATAGAACTTTTCAGTTAACCTTCAACCGCCCTATTCTACCTCCATACTCCTGAGAATTCTCTGTTTCTTCCTACCAATATACACAGTACCTCCTTACCTTTGAGTTTCTACTCCTGCTCTCACAGATTGTTTTTTGTAGCCCAAGTCTTCTTTCTTCTTCTTGGCTCTTCCATCATACTTACATTGGCCCTCTCCCCTCCTCCTACTCACCATTCACCCCTCTGTCTTCCTTGCCTTGTCCCTCCCCCTTCTTCTTACCCACTTCCAGCTCCTAAATCTATATAGTGACACCAGTAAAACAGGTGCCATTTTTAAAACATCCACTGGCCCCTTCCTGTCCAGGTCGTGCGATCGGCTGCTGGCTCCATTCGTGTGTGAGTGCTTTTACTGAAATTATCTATTGTATGTTGCTTATGCCCTACGTATGTTTTCTGTTCAGCTATAACAAAATGCTATGTACAGTTGACTGTTGTTGAGCTTTCTTAAATTCAGCCTCCAAGTCTTATTATATCAGCAGCTTTTCCTGCAGTTTCACCAGCCTGCTACTTGTTAAGTCCCATAGACGTACCTAGATAGATCATACGTTCTGTATTGCTGATCTATTGGAGCATTCTCAGGCTGGGTATTCCCATCTAACAGGCATAGCGGCTAGTTTCACTAACTGCTGATTTATTTAAGAGCGTTCACAGGCTCGGTATCTAATTAAACAGTAATAGTGGCTATTTCACTTGTATCCGCAGAGACACCATGTTACAAAAAGGCTAACTGCTCCACTCACATGTGTGCATTGAACCCATTCAACTGCAAGTAAACATATTTGTTTATGATTCTCTACCAAATGCTGTGATCGGACTTTTTAAATTATTATCCCATACTCCCACCGCATTTGAAGTGTCGCAACTGCTTTTTATATGAAACGCTAACCAGTTACTAATATGTTTTAAGCACCTTACTAATTGAACAGTTCATGCTGTTGTATTTTTATGCCTAAACTTAGAGTGCTACAATATTGAGAGAGTGGAGAGGATTCAACAAGCATTTTGTTTGTTCTCTTTTTTGTCTGTTTCTGGGCAACTGTGTTTATATTAACTGAAACTGCTGCCCCACTCTGAGTCTAAATCCTAAACTGCTGGTTAATCTGTAAACCTCTAATGTACATGTTTTAATTGAATTGTGAATGCTTCCCTACTCTGTGTTTAAATGCAATTAATTGTTAGATGTTTACTATGCATTTTTGCTTGTTTTCTTGATTACTATGATACACTGTCTATAGTCCAGATTTAATGTGCTTCTGTACTGTATTACCTATATGTTCCTAATTAATTAATTTTATTATCCCTATCCTCCCCCCATAGTCTTCTCTTACTCTATAGTTCCTACAAATGTACACCCTCACTTCACACCATCCCTAGGCTACCCTTTACTACACAAACTAAACTACATAACTGAAGTCTTTACCTCTCAGAGGCTATTTCTCTTTATTTCAGTAGTACCAATAATTACTTATTGTCCCTTTTAAAGCTTGCTTTTACTACATTTAAACTTCCCAGGCATCCTACATTGTTCTACATAGTACCCTGGCTTCCCATCCTGAAAAAACTATCTAAAGGGATCCTGTGGTGCTTTCAGAAACTACAATGCTTCCTCCCAAGAACCAAAATATAAAAGAGTGTATGTACCATATTGTGTAATTATCTTATACCACTTACTTGCTGTTTTGACCCAACGTGCACCAGCCACTAGCCCAACACTGACCTAGACTCTCTTTAGCTACACAAGCTCCATCCCATCCTTTCCCTCTTAGTGCTGTGCCAAAACCCTGTAATTACTCAGTTTGGTCAAAAGGTGGCAGCATCCACCAACTAATAATCTTCTCCTATGTCATTATTAGGCATAGAACTTTTCAGTTAACCTTCAACTGCCCTATTCTACCTCCATAGCCCTGTGAATTCACTGTTTCTTCCAACCCACATACACAGTGCCCTGTGCCTCCTTACCTTTGAGTTTCTGCTCCTGCCCTCACTGATTGTTTTTCTTAACCCAAGTCTTCTTTCTTCTTCTTGCTCTTCCATCATACTTCCATTGTCCCTCTCCCCTTCCCCTACTCAACCTTCACCCCTCTGTCTCCCTTACCTAGTCCCTCCCCCTTCTTCTTAACCACGTCTCGCTCCTAAATCTATATAGTGATGCCATTAATACAGGAGCCATTTTTAAAACATCCACTGGCCTTTAGGTCCATGTCGTGCCATCGGCTGCTGGCTCCATTCGAGGGTGAGTGATTTTACTAAAATGTTCTATTGTATGTTGCTCATGCCCTAATTATGTTTGCTGTTCAGCTATAACTATGACAAAATGCTATGTACAGTTGACTGTTGTCGAGCATTCTTAAATTCAGCCTCCGAGTCATATTATATCAACAGCTTTTCCTGCAGTTTCACCAGCCTGCTACTTGTTAAGTCCCATAGACGTACCTAGATAGATTGTACGCTCTGTATTGCTGATCTATTGGAGTGTTCTCAGGCTGGGTATTCCCATCTAACAGGCATAGCAGCTTGTTTCACTAACTTTTGATTTATTTAAGAGTGTTCACAGGCTCGATGTCTCATTAAACAGTAATAGTGGCTATTCCACTTGTTCTGTTGTATCTGCAGAGACACCATGTTACAAAAAGGCTAACTGCTTCACTCACATGTGTGCATTGAACCCATTCAACTGCAAGTAAACATATTCATTTACTATTCTCTACCAAATGCTGTGATCATACTTTTTAAATTGTTATCCCATACTCATGCCGCCTTTGAAGTGTCACAACTGCTTTTTATATGAAACACTAACCAGTTACTGATATGTTTTAAGCACCTTACTAATTGAACTGTTCATGCTGTTGTATTTTTATGCCTAAACTTAGAGTGCTACAATATTGAGAGAGTGGAGAGGATTCAACAAGCATTTTGTTTGTTCTCTTTTTTGTCTGTTTCTGGGCAACTGTGTTTATATTAACTGAAACTGCTGCCCCACTCTGAGTCTAAATCCTAAACTGCTGGTTAATCTGTAAACCTCTAATGTACATGTTTTAATTGAATTGTGAATGCTGCCCTACTCTGTGTTTAAATGCAATTAGTTGGTAGATGTTTACTATGCAGTTTTGCTTGTTTTCTCGATTACTATGATACACTGTCAATAGCCCAGATTTAATGTGCTGCTGTAATTCATTACCTGTCAGTTCCTAATTATTAATTTTATTATCCCTATTCTCCCCCTATAGTCTTCTCTTACTCTATAGTTCCTAAAAAATGTACACCCTCACTTCACACCATCCCTACGCTACCCTTTACTACACAAACTAAACTACCTAACTAAAGACTTTCCCTCTCAGAGGCTATTTCTCTTTATTTCAATAGTAACAATAATCACTTATTGTCCCTTTTGCAGCTTGCTTTTACTACGTTTAAACTAACCCAGGCATCCTCAATTGTTCTACATAGTACCCTGGCTTCCCATCCTGAAAGAACTATCTAAAGGGATCCTGTGGTGCTTTCAGAAACTACTCTGCTTCCCCCCAAGAACCAAAATACAAAAGAGTGTATGTACCATATTGTGTAATTATCTTATTCCACTTACTTATTTTTGACCCAGCGTCTGCTAGCCAGCAGCCCAACATGGACCTAGGCTCTCTTTAGCTCCATATGCTCCATCTCATCCTACCCCTCTGAGTGCTATGCCAAAACCCTGTACTTACTCAGTCTGGTCAACAGGTGGCAGTATCCACCCACTAATAAACTTCTCCCTTCTCATTATTAGGCATAGAACTTTTCAGTTAACCTTCAACTGCTCTATTCTACCTCCATACCCCTGTGAATTATCTGTTTCTTCCTACTCACATACACAGTGCCCTGTGCCTATCCACTGTGCCTCCTTACCTTTGAGTTCCTACTCCTGCCCTCACTGATTTTTTTTTCATAGCCCAAGTCTTCTTTCTTCTTCTTGGCTCTTCCTGCTCCATTCACCCTGTGGCCTCACTCCACTCCCCTACCCTGCCCCCAAATTCCACCCGCCCCAACTGCATCTAGATTTATATGCTAACAGCAACACCCACTCCACCTAATCCAATAAACCAAAACCTTTCCCCACCCCTTCCTCCCTAGCCCCACCCCCTGATCACCTCATAACATCTTGCCAAACTCATTAACAGCCATCCCAGACACCACTCATATCAACACTCTCCCCCACTCAAACCCTATATTATCACCATGCTTACAAAACCAATGTCACTTGTAACCCACATACTACTACTTCTTAGTTTATCCTATCTAACCTATCTCACCAGTTCCCTTATTACTATTCACTCTCCCCATTTTCATACAACTAGTTCAATCCCTAGGCAATACACATACTCTTCTACCTTCATAAGCCCTTATCTATACTTCTTCAACTACTCCCTACCCTTCCCCTATAAACTCATTCCCACCTACAAGTACACCACTCCAACCCTAATTAGTACTACACATATAAAATATGTAACCCTCAAACTAGACAATAAACAGTTTAAATACCTCTATTTCCATATTCACCAACTTATCGCCACCCTTCTCTCCGGTGATATACACCCCAAACCTGGTCTATCTCCCATTCACACTTCTTCCTCAAACCCCCCTCCATCAGGAAAAACCCTCTCCTTCTCAACACTGAATGATCAAAGTATATGTAACAAAATCCCCAACCTTCATGCCTGGCTTCTCCATAACCAACCTGACATATTGCCAGTCTCTGAAACATGGTTAATACCCTCCCTAAAAGATTCTGAAATAACTCCCCCCAACTTCAGTATCAGTAGAAAAGACAGAACCCACCAAAAAGGTGGTGGAGTTCCTCTCCTCTATTCTTCCTCCCTTTCAGTTACTCCATACACTAAGCCCAACCCCTAATTTGCCAACGCCAAATTAATTCTGGCCCTACTTCAGTTAAACAGGCATAAATCCATATGCATAGCCTCCCTCTATATCCCTCCTGGTGACAATACCCATATCCTCGAGGATATTCTCTCTTGGTTATCCAACAACATAACCAATGAGACTATAATCTTAGGCAATGTGCATATTAACTGGTCCTCTATTCAATCCCCTACTAACTCCCTAAACATAAACCTCTACAACTTTTATCAGCTTATCAACTTCACAACCAGACTATCAAAGGACTACTCCTTCAGAAGCACTCTTAACTGGATTCTGGTATCCCACCCACATCTTCTCTCCAGTAGTGGTACCCTTCCTGACTCCCTTAGTGATCACTTTCCCATTTTTGCTCATCGTCACTCTCCCTCCCCACAACTGTCTCATACCACCATCTCTATATGCTCCTTAAAACACTTCAACCCCAACACCTTCTCTGACTTACTGAAACAAATCAACTAGAATCTTCTAAAAATTCTTCCCCTAGATGAAGCCATCACCTACTTTAATACAACATTCCTAAACCTTTCAGACACCTTTGCCCCCTTGAAAACTAAAAGAATTAAAAGCAACACTGTCCCCTGGCTAACTAACGACACTTTAGCTGTCATGTGCCTCCATGATAAAGCCTTGAAACACCACCATAAAAATAAAACCTTTTGTCACCCTAAATGAATACAAAATGCTGCGCAACAGAGTTGAAAAGCTCATCACTTCAGATTGTAAATTCTACTATACCACACTCCAAAATAACCATAAGACTAACCCTAGAAAATTCTGGAACAGTATCTCCATCCTCTTTAACCCAGGCAGAAAGGAAAATCCTTGCCCTGATCATAATGCATCCAATATTGACTTAGCCTCCCAATTTAACAACTTCTTCATCGACTCCATAACCAAACTGACATCATTCTTCACAAATAACCCTGCTTACTCAGATACACCTTCCGCTATCTCGTCCTCCTCCTCCTCAGGTAGTTTCACCTCTCAGCTTACTCTCTTCCCTCTGAAATCCATCTCAGTATCAACTATAAAAAAAACTCCTTCAGAAATTAAAACCATGCTCCAATGCCCCCGACAATATCCCTTCCTTCTTCCTAAAGACATCTGCAGAAGCCATTGCCTTCCCCATCTCTATTCTTATAAACCAGTCAATACAAGAAGTCTATGTGCTCCAACTCTGGAAAAATCCTATATTATTCCCCTCCACAAAGGAGGAAACAATAATAACATTCCCAATTTTAGACCTATCACCATATTATCTCCTGTCTCTAAACTACTTGAAAAGTGTATCCACCTACAACTATTACCCTTCCTCATTGACAATCACCTACTAACTCCCACACAACATGGATTCAGGCCTGGTCACAGTACTACAACTGCACTACTGTCCTTCCTTGAAACTGTGAATAAAGCCTGCAACTCTAGCTGTATTGTATCCACCCTCCTTCTAGACCTTTCTAAGGCTTTCGATACCATCTCTCACAGCCTTCTCCTAACCAGACTCTCTAATCTAAATCTATCACCCCCTTCTATCAACTGGTTTACCAGTTACCTTTCTAATAGGCACAAGCAGTCAAATGGAAGAAAGCCATTTCCCCATTCCTCAACACTCCCACTGGTGTTCCCCAGGGTTCCATACTAGGTCCCCTTTTGTTCAATATTTTCATAAATTACTTCCACTATGCTATCCCTAATGCAAAAATCATCCAATATGCAGACGATTCAACAATTATCTGTTCTGCTAACTCCACTCCCACCCTCATAAAATTAATCCAAGATGCCTTCTCATCCACTGAACAATGGATGTTAGATAACCACCAGGCACTCAATGCATCAAAAACTAAACTCATGATATTCACCCCTTCCAAAACCACAACTATAAACATAAATTCATTCTCCATAACCAGTCAGAATAACACTTCTCTTGAAATAGTATCCAATGCAAAACTGTTAGGAGTTCTCATTAACAGTCAGCTCAAATTTGATATCCATATACAAATATTAAAAAAATACACCAGAAACTTGGTATGTTCTACCGCCACATTCACTATTTCACTCCATCTACTAGATTCCTTTTCTCTACCACATATCTCATCCCTTCTCTCCTTTATGGTGCCCCACTCCTAACCAATCTACAATTTTCTATTAAAACAAAACTCTCATCCTGCTACAAAAAAATCTCCAAATTTACCATTGATCACAGATCCTCCACTCATCATTGTATTGCCCTCCACAAACTAAATTGGCTAGAGATGCCCAAGTATCTTATCTACTCTCAAGTATTTCATGCTCAAAAACTCATCTTCAGACCCTCTCTCAGCCTCTCCCTTGTCTCAACCTATACAATGCACCTACCCAAAAGACTCCTAAGAACCAATACTTACAATTTGATTAAACTTCACAAACCTGCCCCTACAGCAAGCAAACTTTTACTTTCTTTTTCCTTAGCACATCTTTGGAACTCCCTTCCACCTCATATTTGCATAACCAGTGGCCCCTCCACTTTTAAAACTCTGCTATACTCACACCTAATATCTCTTTGGGAATGCTCATGTTTTCATCCGGCATAACGTCCCCAGCAGCTACCTTATTCCCTACCCCTTCTCCCTCTTTTCTTTTATCCTAACTCAAATATCTACCTCCCCTTTTTCCTTTCTGTTCCCTACTTCCTGTAACTCATCTTTCCCTTACTTCATTTAACCTACATACCCCCCCCCCACTGATCATATGTCCCCTGTCGGAACATGTATATTGTAAATAGCGCCTTAGTTTAATTGACTTGTAAATACCTACTTATTATTATTTATAGACTTAGCATCTAAGCTTGCAATGATAGGGACTATATATTTGTAAACTTTTACTAATTGTGATATAATTTCTGTTTTTTGATCTTCTAAATTGTATTAACATATACTTTTGTTTCATGTACTCTTCTTGTACTTTAACAACCTGTTATTTTATATATTGTATTTATGGAGCTTTTTTCCCAGGACTCCATTGAAAATGGGCTCCGTCAGCCCAATGGACCTTCCTGGCAAACAAACTTCAAAAAAAAAAAATAATAATAATAATAACATATATATATATATATATATATATATATATATATATATATATATATATATATATATATATATCGAGCTAGGACTTTTGCCCGAAAGTGCAAATGCCTGAATCCATTATAACCGAACACACTTTAATGAAAGCACTTTTCACTGAAAAGCGCTTTCATTAACGTGCGTTAAAAAAAAATCTACGTTTATGCAGGAGGCAAGCCCCCCTGCATCCCCCATACCCCCCCCACTTTAATATTCTCACTCTGAGATCTCACTACAGTGGTGAAAAGGAAATTTTCCCTTACCCGCACCGTAGTACGATTTCTGGAACAGGCATACTTACACAAAAGTGCTTTTTCGGTGAAAAGCACTTTCGCGTAAATATGCCCCACCAATAATCATTCGTTGAAAAATGCTTTTGGGAATGTCCATCTTTCAGACGGTGACAGATATTGACATTTGGACAGTGAGTATGGGTGACTGCTGACATGGGAATTGCTGAAAAGCTCGTGTTTGGCACTGCAGTTGTCGGAACATGGCCCTGTCAATCACAGTACTGGCCATAGGCCACCAAGACACAACCCTCCATGCCTACATGCTGACCACTTCCAGACAATATTGAACACACAACAACCTAACACACAGACTGCTGCATATTGTACACATGCAACAATCTATCCTGTAGATTGGGCTTGATCGGGTAATCTCTGCTCCACTGATAGTACTCCTCACACTTGCATGTTATTGCATTTCTACATAGGATTGGGGGGGGCACACCTGACAACTTTAAACTGTGCTATGACTGCACTGGTATGTCAGGTACTCTGTTGGCTTCAGCATAATTTTATATTTTGACCTGTCATGCAGACTGGAGGCATATCAGTGGATCTTAGGAAAATATACACATATGTATAGATATAAATATATATACATATCCATACACACACACACACACACAGACACACACAAACACACACACATATAGTTTTATATATATATATATATATATATATATATATATATATATATATATATATATTTACATATATCTCTCTCTGTCTATATATAGATATATACATATATATATATATATATATATATATATATATATATATATATATATATATATATATATATATATATATATATATATGTATATTCATACACACATCCACTAGCCCCTTCCGGTCCATGTCATGCCATCGGCTGCTGGCTTCGTTCGTGGCTTGCTTTTACTGCATTTAAACTACCACAGGCATCCTACATTGTTCTCCATAGTACTCTGGCTTCCAATCCTGAAAGAACTATCTAAAGGGATCCTGCGGTGCTTTCAGAAACTACTCTGTTTCCCCCCAAGAATCAAATTTTAAAAGAGTGTATGTACCATATTGTGTAATTATCTTATTCCACTTACTTGTTGTTTTTGACCCAGCGTGAGCCAACACGGACCTAGGCTTTCTTTAGCTCTACAAGCTCCATCCCATCCTACCCCTCTGAGTGCTGTGCCAAAACACTGTAATTACTCAGTTTGGTCAACAGGTGGCAGCATCCATCCACTAAGAAACGTCTCCTTTCTCATTATTAGGCATAGAACCTTTCAGTTAACCTTCAACTGCCCTATTCTACCTCCATACTCCTGAGAATTCTGTTTCTTCCTACCAATATACACAGTACCTCCTTACTTTTGAGTTTCTACTCCTGCTCTCACAGATTGTTTTTTGTAGCCCAAGTCTTCTTTCTTCTTCTTGGCTCTTCCATCATACTTACATTGGCCCTCTCCCCTCCCCCTACTCACCTTTCACCCGTCTGTCTTCCTTGCCTTGTCCCTCCCCCTTCTTCTTACCCACTTCCAGCTTCTAAATCTATATAGTGACACCAGTAAAACAGGTGCCATTTTTAAAACATCCACTGGCCCCTTCCTGTCCAGGTCGTATGCATCGGCTGCTGGCTCCATTCGTGTGGGAGTGCTTTTACTGAAATTATCTATTGTATGTTGCTTATGCCCTACATATGTTTTCTGTTCAGCTATAACAAAATGCTATGTACAGTTGACTGTTATTGAGCTTTCTTAAATTCAGCCTCCAAGTCTTATTATATCAGCAGCTTTTCCTGCAGTTTCACCAGCCTGCTACTTGTTAAGTCCCATAGACATACCTAGATAGATCATACGTTCTGTATTGCTGATCTATTGGAGCATTCTCAGGCTGGGTATTCCCATCTAACAGGAATAGCGGCTAGTTTCACTAACTGCTGATTTATTTAAGAGCGTTCACAGGCTCGGTATCTAATTAAACAGTAATAGTGGTTATTTCACTTGTATCCGCAGAGACACCATGTTACAAAAAGGCTAACTGCTCCACTCACATGTGTGCATTGAACCCATTCAACTGCAAGTAAACATATTTGTTTATGATTCTCTACCAAATGCTGTGATCGGACTTTTTAAATTATTATCCCATACTCCCACCGCATTTGAAGTGTCGCAACTGCTTTTTATATGAAACGCTAACCAGTTACTAATATGTTTTAAGCGCCTTACTAATTGAACAGTTCATGCTGTTGTATTTTTATGCCTAAACTTAGAGTGCTACAATACTGAGAGAGTGGAGAGGATTCAACAAGCATTTTGTTTGTTCTCTTTTTTGTCTGTTTCTGGGCAACTGTGTTTATATTAACTGCAACTGCTGCCCCACTCTGAGTCTAAATCCTAAACTGCTGGTTAATCTGTAAACCTTTAATGTACATGTTTTAACTGAATTGTGAATGCTGCCCTACTCTGTGTTTAAATGCAATTAATTGTTAGATGTTTACTATGCATTTTTGCTTGTTTTCTTGATTACTATGATACACTGTCTATAGCCCAGATTTAATGTGCTTCTGTACTGTATTACCTGTATGCTCCTAATTAATTAATTTTATTATCCCTATCCTCCCCCCATAGTCTTCTCTTACTCTATAGTTCCTACAAATGCACACCTTCACTTCACACCATCCCTAGGCTACCCTTTACTACACAAACTAAACTACATAACTGAAGTCTTTACCTCTCAGAGGCTATTTCTCTTTATTTCAGTAGTACCAATAATTACTTATTGTCCCTTTTACAGCTTGCTTTTACTACATTTAAACTTCCCCAGGCATCCTACATTGTTCTACATAGTACCCTGGCTTCCCATCCTGAAAAAACTATCTAAAGGGATCTCATGTGCTTTCAGAAACTACAATGCTTCCTCCCAAGAACCAAAATATAAAAGAGTGTATGTACCATATTGTGTAATTATCTTATACCAATTACTTGCTGTTTTTGACCCAGCATGCACTAGCCACTAGCCCAACACGGACCTAGACTCTCTTTAGCTACACAAGCTCCATCCCATCCTTTCCCTCTTAGTGCTGTGCCTAAACCCTGTAATTACTCAGTTTGGTCAAAAGGTGGCAGCATCCACCAACTAATAATCTTCTCCTATGTCATTATTAGGCATAGAACTTTTCAGTTAACCTTTAACTGCCCTATTCTACCTCCATAGCCCTGTGAATTCACTGTTTCATCCAACCCACATACACAGTGCCCTGTGCCTCCTTACCTTTGAGTTTCTACTCCTGCCCTCACTGATTGTTTTTCTTAACCCAAGTCTTCTTTCTTCTTCTTGCTCTTCCATCATACTTCCATTGTCCCTCTCCCCTTCCCCTACTCAACCTTCACCCCTCTGTCTCCCTTACCTAGTCCCTCCCCCTTCTTCTTAACCACGTCTCGCTCCTAAATCTATATAGTGATGCCATTAATACAGGAGCCATTTTTAAAACATCCACTGGCCCCTTGCGGTCCATGTCGTGCCATCGGCTGCTGGCTCCATTCGAGGGTGAGTGATTTTACTAAAATGTTCTATTGTATGTTGCTCATGCCCTAATTATGTTTGCTGTTCAGCTATAACTATGACAAAATGCTATGTACAGTTGACTGTTGTCGAGCATTCTTAAATTCAGCCTCCGAGTCATATTATCTCAACAGCTTTTCCTGCAGTTTCACCAGCCTGCTACTTGTTAAGTCCCATAGACATACCAAGATAGATTGTACGCTCTGTATTGCTGATCTATTGGAGTGTTCTCAGGCTGGGTATTCCCATCTAACAGGCATAGCAGCTTGTTTCTCTAACTTTTGATTTATTTAAGAGTGTTCACAGGCTCGATATCTCATTAAACAGTAATAGTGGCTATTCCACTTGTTCTGTTGTATCTGCAGAGACACCATGTTACAAAAAGGCTAACTGCTTCACTCACATGTGTGCATTGAACCCATTCAACTGCAAGTAAACATATTCATTTACTATTCTCTACCAAATGCTGTGATCATACTTTTTAAATTGTTATCCCATACTCATGCCGCCTTTGAAGTGTCACAACTGCTTTTTATATGAAACACTAACCAGTTACTGATATGTTTTAAGCACCTTACTAATTGAACTGTTCATGCTGTTGTATTTTTATGCCTAAACTTAGAGTGCTACAATATTGAGAGAGTGGAGAGGATTCAACAAGCATTTTGTTTGTTCTCTTTTTTGTCTGTTTCAGGGCAACTGTGTTTATATTAACTGCAACTGCTGCCCCACTCTGAGTCTAAATCCTAAACTGCTGGTTAATCTGTAAACCTCTAATGTACATGTTTTAATTGAATTGTGAATGCTGCCCTACTCTGTGTTTAAATGCAATTAGTTGGTAGATGTTTACTATGCAGTTTTGCTTGTTTTCTCGATTACTATGATACACTGTCAATAGCCCAGATTTAATGTGCTGCTGTAATGCATTACCTGTCTGTTCCTAATTATTAATTTTATTTTCCCTATTCTCCCCCCATAGTCTTCTCTTACTCTATAGTTCCTAAAAAATGCACACCCTCACTTCACACCATCCCTACGCTACCCTTTACTACACAAACTAAACTACCTAACTAAAGACTTTCCCTCTCAGAGGCTATTTCTCTTTATTTCAATAGTAACAATAATCACTTATTGTCCCTTTTGCAGCTTGCTTTTACTAGGTTTAAACTAACCCAGGCATCCTCAATTGTTCTACATAGTACCCTGGCTTCCTATCCTGAAAGAACTATCTAAAGGGATCCTGCGGTGCTTTCAGAAACTACTCTGCTTCCCCCAAAGAACCAAAATACAGAAGAGTGTATGTACCATATTGTGTAATTATCTTATTCCACTTACTTGTTTTTGACCCAGCGTCTGCTAGCCAGCAGCCCAACATGGACCTAGGCTCTCTTTAGCTCCATATGCTCCATCTCATCCTACCCCTCTGAGTGCTATGCCAAAACCCTGTACTTACTCAGTCTGTTCAACAGGTGGCAGTATCCACCCACTAATAAACTTCTCCCTTCTCATTATTAGGCATAGAACTTTTCAGTTAACCTTCAACTGCTCTATTCTACCTCCATACCCCTGTGAATTATCTGTTTCTTCCTACTCACATACACAGTGCCCTGTGCCTATCCACTGTGCCTCCTTACCTTTGAGTTCCTACTCCTGCCCTCACTGATTGTTTTTCGTAGCCCAATTCTTCTTTCTTCTTCTTGGCTCTTCCTGCTCCATTCACCCTGCGGCCTCACTCCACTCCCCTACCCTGCCCCCAAATTCCACCCCAACTGCATCTAGATTTCTATGCTAACAGCAACACCCACTCCACCTAATCCAATAAACCTTTCCCCACCCCTTCCTCCCTAGCCACATCCCCTGATCACCTCATAACATCTAGCCAAACTCATTAACAGCCATCCCAGACACCACTCATATCAACACTCTCCCCCACTCAAACCCTATATTATCACCATGCTTACAAAACCAATGTCACTTGTAACCCACATACTACTACTTCTTAGTTTATCCTATCTAACCTATCTCACCAGTTCCCTTATTACTATTCACTCTCCCCATTTTCATACAACTAGTTCAATCCCTAGGCAACACACATACTCTTCTACCTTCATAAGCCCTTATCTATACTTCTTCAACTACTCCCTACCCTTCCCCTATAAACTCATTCCCACCTACAAGTACACCACTCCAACCCTAATTAGCACTACACATATAAAATATGTAACCCTCAAACTAGACAAAAAACAGTTTAAATACCTCTATTTCCATATTCACCAACTTATCGCCACCCTTCTCTCCGGTGATATACACCCCAAACCTGGTCTATCTCCCATTCACACTTCAAACCTCCCCTCAAACCCCCCTCCATCAGGAAAAACCCTCTCCTTCTCAACACTGAATGATCAAAGTATATGTAACAAAATCCCCAACCTTCATGCCTGGCTTCTCCATAACCAACCTGACATATTGTCAGTCTCTGAAACATGGTTAAAACCCTCCCTAAAAGATTCTGAAATGACTCCCCCCAACTTCAGTATCAGTAGAAAAGACAGAACCCACCAAAAAGGTGGTGGAGTTCCTCTCCTCTATTCTTCCTCCCTTTCAGTTACTCCATACACTAAGCCCAACCCCTAATTTTCCAACGCCAAATTAATTCTGGCCCTACTCCAGTTAAACAGGCATAAATCCATATGCATAGCCTCCCTCTATATCCCTCCTGGTGACAATACCCATATCCTTGAGGATATTCTCTCTTGGTTATCCACCAACATAACCAATGAGACTATAATCTTAGGCAATGTGCATATTAACTGGTCCTCTATTCAATCCCCTACTAACTCCCTAAACAAACCTCTACAACTTTTATCAGCTTATCAACTCCACAACCAGACTATCAAAGGACTACTCCTTCAGAAGCAATCTTAACTGGATTCTGGTATCCCACCCACATCTTCTCTCCAGTAGTGGTACCCTTCCTGACTCCCTTAGTGATCACTTTCCCATTTTTGCTCATCGTCACTCTCCCTCCCCACAACTGTCTCATACCACCATCTCTATATGCTCCTTAAAACACTTCAACCCCAACACCTTCTCTGACTTACTGAAACAAATCAACTAGAATCTTCTAAAAATTCTTCCCCTAGATGAAGCCATCACCTACTTTAATACAACATTCCTAAACCTTTCAGACACCTTTGCCCCCTTGAAAACTAAAAGAATTAAAAGCAACACTGTCCCCTGGCTAACTAAAGAAACGTTAGCTGTCATGTGCCTCTGTGATAAAGCCTTGAAACACCACCATAAAAATAAAACCTTTTGTCACCCTAAATGAATACAAAATGCTGCCAACAGAGTTGAAAAGCTCATCACTTCAGATTGTAAATTCTACTATACCACACTCCAAAATAACCATAAGACTAACCCTAGAAAATTCTGGAACAGTATCTCTATCCTCTTTAACCCAGGCAGAAAGGAAAATCCTTGCCCTGATCATAATGCTTCCAATATTGACTTAGCCTCCCAATTTAACAACTTCTTCATCGACTCCATAACCAAACTGACATAATTCTTCACAAATAACCCTGCTTACTCAGATACACCTTCCGCTATCTCCTCCTCCTCCTCAGGTAGTTCCACCTCTCAGCTTACTCTCTTCCCTCTGAAATCCATCTCAGTATCAACTATAAAAAAACTCCTTCAGAAATTAAAACCATGCTCCGATGCCCCTGACAATATCCCTTCCTTTTTCCTAAAGACATCTGCAGAAGCCATTGTCTTCCCCATCTCTATTCTTATAAACCAGTCAATACAAGAAGTCTATGTGCTCCAACTCTGGAAAAATCCTATATTATTCCCCTCCACAAAGGAGGAAACAATAATAACATTCCCAATTTTAGACCTATCACCATATTATCTCCTGTCTCTAAACTACTTGAAAAGTGTATCCACCTACAACTATTACCCTACCTCATTGACAGTCACCTACTAACTCCCACACAACATGGATTCAGGCCTGGTCACAGTACTACAACCACACTACTGTCCTTCCTTGAAACTGTGAATAAAGCCTGCAACTCTAGCTGTATTGTATCCACTTTCCTTCTAGACCTTTCTAAGGCTTTCGATACCATCTCTCACAGCCTTCTCCTAACCAGACTCTCTAATCTAAATCTATCACCCCCTTCTATCAACTGGTTTACCAGGTACCTTTCCAATAGGCACAAGCAGTCAAATGGAAGAAAGCCATTTCCCCATTCCTCAACACTCCCACTGGTGTTCCCCAGGGTTCCATACTAGGTCCCCTTTTGTTCAATATTTTCATAAATTACTTCCACTATGCTATCCCTAATGCAAAAATCATCCAATATGCAGACGATTCAACAATTATCTGTTCCGCTAACTCCACTCCCACCCTCATAAAATTAACCTAAGACGCCTTCTCATCCACTGAACAATGGATGTTAGATAACCACCAGGCACTCAATGCATCAAAAACTAAACTCATGATATTCACCCCTTCCAAAACCACAACTATAAACATAAATTCATTCTCCGTAAACAGTCAGAATAACACTTCTCTTGAAATAGTATCCAATGCAAAACTGTTAGGAGTTCTCATTAACAGTCAGCTCAAATTTGATATCCATATATAAATATTAAAAAAAATACACCAGAAACTTGGTATGTTCTACCACCACATTTACTATTTCACACCATCTACTAGATTCCTTTTCTGTACCACATATGTCATCCCTGCTCTCCTTTATGGTGCCCCACTCCTAACCAATCTACAATTTTCTATTAAAACAAAACTCTCATCCTGCTACAAAAAAATCTCCAAATTTACCACTCGTCACAGATCCTCCACTCATCATTGTATTGCCCTCCACAAACTAAATTGGCTAGAGATGCCCAAGTATCTTATCTACCCTCAACTAATTCATGCTCAAAAACTCATCTTCAGTCCCTATCTCAGCCCCTCCCTTGTCTCAAACTATGCAGTGCACCTACCCAAAAGACTCCTAAGAACCAATACTTACAATTTGATTAAACTTCACAAACCTGCCCCTCCAGCAAGCAAACTTTTACTTTCTTTTTCCTTAGCACATCTCTGGAACTCCCTTCCACCTCATATTTGCCTAACCAGTGGCCCCTCCACTTTTAAAACTCTGCTCCACTCACACCTAGTATCCCTTTGGGAATGCTCATGTTTTCATCCGGCATAACGTCCCCAGCAGCTACCTTATTCCCTTCCTCTTCTCCCTCTCTCCTTTTATCCTAACTCAAATATCTACCTCCCCTTTTTCCTTTCTGTTCCCTACTTCCTCTAACTCATCTTTCCCTTACTTAATTTAACCTACATACTCCTCCACCCCCACTGATTATATGTCCCCTGTGGGAACATGTATATTGTAAATAGCGCCTTAGTTTAATTGACTTGTAAATACCTACTTATTATTATTTATAGACTTAACATCTAAGTTTGCAATGATAGGGACTATATATTTGTAAACTTTTACTAATTGTGATATAATTTTTGTTTTTTGATCTTCTAAATTGTATTAACATATACTTTTGTTTCATGTACTCTTCTTGTACTTTAACAACCTGTTATTTTATATATTGTATTTATGGAGCTTTTTTCCCAGGACTCCATTGAAAATGTGTTCCGTCAGCCCAATGGACCTTCCTGGCAAACAAACTTCAAAAAAAAAAAAAAAATAATAATAATAATAATATATATATATATATATATATATATATATATATATATATATATATATATAGATATATATATATATATAGATATCGAGCTAGGACTTTTGCATGAAAGTGCAAAATCCCGAATCCATTATCACCGAACACACTTTAATGAAAGCACTTTTCACTGAAAAGCGCTTTCATTAACGTGCGTTAAAAAAAAAAATCTACGTTTATGCAGGAGGCAAGCCCCCCTGCACCCCCCATACCCCCCCACTTTAATATTCTCACTCTGAGATCTCACTACAGTGGTGAAAAGGAAATTTTCCCTTACCCGCACTTTAGTACGATTTCTGGAACAGGCATACTTACGCGAAAGTGCTTTTTCGGTGAAAAGCACTTTTGCGTAAATATGCCCCACCGATAATCATTCGGTGAAAAATGCTTTTGGGAATCTGTATGTATCTCATATATATATATATATATATATATATATATATATATATATATATATATAATGCATATATATTATGTATATATATATATATATATATATATATATATATATATATATATATATATATATAGATATATATATATATATATATATAAATATATATATATATATATAGATATATATATATATATATGTATACATATATGCCCAGCACATGTAGTGGAGTCATACCTCAGCACCATCTCTCAACCTCTTAGTGCAAGAGAACGTAATGTATGCATTGCAGCAGGGGTGTAGCTAGGATTTTCAAATTTGTACTGACAGCTCTCAAACTGCTACCCCCCTCTCCAGCCAAGCTACGGTCATTCTCGTAATTCACAGTTTTCTCTTTTAGTGTGGATGAAGAGGCATTCGCTGTAATGCCTCTTCAGTAATATAATATAAATTCACTTAAACTCAGTTCCTTGAATTGAAAATTAACCTGAAATGTCAGTTCTTTGAAAAATGCAGCATGGTAGTTGGGGTAGAGACTTTATGCTTTTGTTTTCTGTAACTAAAGTACAGGTTTTGAGCTTGAGTAAATTACTAACCACTTGCTACCACTAACTAGGATGTTTCATTCACACACACACCCCTACCTACCTCTTAGTGCAAGAAATATGGACAAAGCCTACAATAAACAGGGACATATATTAAATAATGTTCTCATGAACTTAGAAAGTTGCTAGAATAACAGGATTTGTGCTAGTATGAATTTTTCTAAAGGACATGAAGTCTGAAGCTCAAATGTCTGTCATTATTTAGCAATTTCAGCCTTCAATGATTTTCTCGAAAATCACAAAATTTATGAGGAACAGACAAAAAATATGGGGCAAAAATCTGGACATTCTGCAAAATTTGGACAGTTGAGAAGTATGCTACCTACCACACAAACACACACACACACACACACACACACACACACACACACACACACACACACACACACACACACACACACACACAAAACCTCTCAACCTCTTACAGCAACAAACTCATAAATAAAACTAAGGCAAAGACCCAAAAATAAGGACATTTTTTTTAAATATTGCTCTTATAAACTTAGAAAGATAATAGAATAGTAGTAGGTCTTGCATCAGTACGAGTTTTCTGAAAGGTATGAAATCTGAAACTGAAATGTCTGCATTATTTTCTAACTTCAGCCTTTAACAATTTGCCACTAATTTGCCAGAAAACTGCAATTTTATGAAAAACGGACCAAAAATGTGATGCAAAAATATAAAATTGCCAGACAATACAGCTGGGAACCTGTCAAAGGAGGGACACCATTTTAATATGAGCACAGTTAACTTAGAGCAGCTGACAAAATTAGAGAATCTACATGCATTTCTGAAATAAAAGTAATGTATAACTCTGATCATTTCAGTTATTTATAAAAGTAAAGTAAACCCTCTATGTTTTCTTCCAAAATTGATATTTTGTGGAGGGATCATTAGGGGAAGAGCAACATTTTGAGCCAAAATCAGGGACAGTTGAGGTTTGGCTATGCCTAATTCTATAAAGCAATTTGCATGTACCTCTCAACCTGTTAATGCAATAAATCTGGACAAGGCCAAATATATTGAGGGAACATATAAACAGTACTAAAATTGCTCTTGTATAAACTGGGACAGTTGATAGAACAGGTCTTATTTTAGCATGCATTTTTCTGAAGGTTATAAAGTCTGAAACTAGTGTGTCATTATTTAGTGACTTAATTCCTAAATCATTTGCCAGAAAACCACAAATTGAGGAACAAACCAAAAATAAGAAGCAAAAATCTATTCATTCTTTGAAAATCTGGACAGTTGGGAGGTGTAGTTCAGCTGGGGCTGTCTAAGTTTGCCGCCCTTCCCGCTCACAAAACCATGGGCGAATGGAGGCGCCCCCTGCAGCCATTCCAATGATCCATTACTTTGCTATTTCACTCCATTTACCATAAACACTAATGTGCATACTGATTTACTTCTATGATGATTTGAACTTCATTTGAAAGTTTTATTTTGCATTTTACAGCACAAACACTAAGACATCTGCTAAACAAACTTGGCATTAAAACTTCTCTGCCCTTGAAACTCACATTCATTGAAACAACATTAAAACCCACATTCAAAGAAAAATACGTTTTACCCGTGGCAGATAAAAATTAATTCTGGGCTGCTTTTAAATCATAGGCCCCTTGCATATGAAACATACATGTGCTCTTTGATACACCTTCCTATTGCTTTGAACATTTTTTCAGTAAACAATGAAACAAAACTGCCCAATTCAGAACATTTCCATCATAAAAGTCTAGTCAAACTTCTACAGTCCACCATTATCAGTAAATAATATGCACAATTTCTGAAGTAGTAAAAAAAGTCATCAAAATAATTCCACGTTAAATAAATCTAACTAATGAAGAGGTTGCTGCTAGCAATCACCTTTATATTTCATGACTTCACCGAAAAATAGTGTCTGATGCCCCTGAGGAATAAATTGCCTAAATTACATTAATAATAAGCTAGTAATATTGCAATAGGAAATGGATGGCAAACTGATAACAGGCTCATAGTTAGTGTCTTAATTTTCAATACAGCAGCATTCACCCCTTATGGGAGTAGAACCAACAACGTTCTGCATTAAAAGCAAGTACACAACATTTTGTGCTACTAGCAATGTGAGGTGACTTAGCATAATCAGCACTAAACTTCTTTTCCCCTGCAGCTCTCAGTTCCTTGTAAAATCTACGTAATACTCAACTACATCTCAACTTCGCAGCACAAGAAATCTGGAAAAAGCCAAATTTATTGGGGTGGGTCAAAAGGGCAAAAAACAGGAACACATTAAACATTGCTTGTATAATCTTGGAAAGCTGCTAGAATAAAATGCTGTGTTACCATCATTCATTTTACTGCCAAGGTCACTGTGCAAAATAGTCAGAACAACATACCACTATGCCAAATCACCTGCTTTGTGAAAGAGAGGAAGACTGAAACTTAAATGGCTATCATTTAATGAATTCAGTTCTCACCATAGCTGTCAACCTCTTAGCACAAAACACCTGGACAAACCCAGTAATGAGGAATACAGCCTCAAACATATTCAGTGAATTCAGTTCTTGCCATAGCTGTCAACCTTAGCACAAAAACCTGGACAAAGCCAATAACAGGGTATTACAGTCCCAAAAATAAGGACAAATTTCAAATAGTCATAAACTTAAAAAATTGCTATAAAAAGGTTGTGTTAGTATATATTTATTGCTAGAATAAAAAGTTGTTTTACTATGTCACAAACACAGGGATAAGATGCAGACTCTACACAGAAGGCACCCCAGCCAAGAATCAAACCAGAAAACCTACAGCTGTGAAGCAACAATACTGCCACTGCACCATCAAATATGTAAGGAAGTAAACATTCAGAAACCTGAAGTCTGAAATTTAAATGCCTGTGAATTTGTTAATCAGGACAGTCTGACCTGGAACAAATAAAAAACACAATTCTCAGCAGAGGCCCAGGAAAAAATAATGCAGACATGTCTTTGTAACATGGGAGGACACAAACGCAAACCCACACAAACACAGGGAGAAGATACAGACCCCCCCACACACAAAGAAGGCACCCCAGCCAAGAAGCAAACCCAAGAACCTACAGCTGTGAGGCATCAATGCTACATTGCTACCACTGCACCATCAAATTTCAAGCATTGCAATATTTAAAACCCACAGATACATACAGATATTGATCAGATCAAATATGAGGCAAAAATCTGCAATTTTTTTACAAATGGTGGTGGGTAGGGAATTCAGGTCTTTAACATCTGCATACAAGGTACAGGGTTCAAGCCTGAGGTATTCCCTACCACACCACCATGAGTAATCACACCAGTACATCCCACCTGGGGCATTTTCACACACACTCACACACACACGCACACACACACACACACACACACTACTCTCCATGATGTGAGACCAGCTTGGGAATCCACTTCATAGTACTCACCAACCCTCCATGCTCGGAGAACAGCTCCGAGCATTTGGAGCTCCCAACGTGCAGTAAAGTGCGAAAAAAAAGAAAAGTTAAAATGCTACCCCCTCCTCCCGCTCGGAAAGCATTTGGAGCTCCATTCTGACTGGCTGCCTAAAGCGCGCTAACGTCATTGTACAGTAAAGTGCGAAAAAAAAAGAAAATTCAAAACGCTACCCCCCCCTTCTACAGAAGTTGTACTGAAATCAGTACAGTGCGTATGCCTCCCGACGTCCCTGCATTGCAGTTATAAATGTAGAATGTTGCAACAGTGTCAGGGATTGTGACAACATACATGTTGTGAAGGAAGGCTCTTCTGAAACTGACATGTACGCAATCAGTTACTGACAGACATCATAAAATCATCATAGTGAAGTACCGCACAAATCACAGTTATGATCCTGTGGAATACAAAAGAAATAAGAGCAATAAACATGGACAGTCTGAAACAATCTGGTCAGTCAGGAGGTATACAGATAATTCCTTAGTGCAAGAAATGTGGATCAAGCCTGACAAAGGGGATGCTTAAAGCCATGAAAATGGGGCTATATAACGCATACTGGACTAGATAAGCTCACACAGTTGATGCATTCACACCCTCTTGTCTGTCCTAACACATATTAACTGGAGGAAAAGAGGTCCCAAGCCACATAATTCCCACTAGTTAGTGACGTACATCTTCACAGCAGCCCACTGCTTTGTCAGAAATACACAACACATATAGTGGCCAGGCAACAGTACATCTGACAAATATCTGGACATAACATCACACAAGGGTAAATACACTGAGCTGCTAGGCATGTCACCAAGCACTGTCTACACTACAGGCAGACTGCCACAACACTAACCCAATTTACCTATGGGGGAATACACATGTAATTGCAAATAGAGCAGGCACTACAGGAGTGTAACAGCACAGAGTAATAGACACCAGTTTGAAATTGCATACCCACAACCAATCTCAACACAGTCACAGTCACATAATGGTAAGCCAAGGTAATAGTACAGTATATGGACTGTGTGAACAACAGTCATCATCATGTTTGCCACTCACACACTAACCCTATATATACTGGCCCAATTGACAGTGTAGTCTGATGCCTGAATGTGGTATGGGACATGTTTTAGTCTGGCCCTACAAACATATAGGCTGATAGGGTATCAGAAACTGGAGCAGAATGCAACATTGGATAGAACAGGACCAAGAAATCTAACATCTACCACAGCTTGTACACAGGCCAAATAACATTATCACAATACACTGCTACATAATACAGACACTCTGTCAACAATCACCATAAGTACACAGACCTCATTACTGTACAGACTACAACAGAATGTCCAGGTTTTATCATCAAATATTAGGCCTCCTATACATTACATGTCTGGCAGTCTGATATATCACTGGCTTGATATCAGGAATTATGTCAGTAAATAATGGTATACTGTACACATCCACCTCTTATTGCATGACATATGAATAAAGGGTGACAGACTTGGGGGAGAGAGGCAGAAACACAGGGCCAATATTGACATATTACAGTTATAAACTGAGAACATTGCCGGTGTAACAGGGTTTATTGTGACATCTCTCTTCTGAGGGATATGAAGTCAAGTAACAAACATGGATGTTACCATTTACTGACTACAATCATCAGAGTATGCTACTGCATTTATAAAGACAGAAAATGTGCGACTTACACACCAAATCTAAGACTCCAAACTCTAGCCAGTCTGCAGATAGCCCTACAGGTGAGAGTTTTCTCAATCACATAACACTGTCATGTCAGACTTTAAATCATGCAGAACAGCGATATCTGCACAAACCCTGTTAAACCAACATTACTTCAAATGTAGGACAGCAATATTTACATTCTGTCCTCATGTCTGGAACATCCCCCTCCTGTTTGTTGGCCTGTCTCCACAGTGTTTGTTGTAAGAGGTATTTCCAACTACCCTCTGTGATGCTGTTTGTCAGACACCCACATGAAGTCCTGTTCACAGTGAAGGAGAAGGGACAACACCCACTTGCAGTGCTTACTTATGAGTGTGTTTCCATGCAATTTGCTATAGGAATGATACCACAGCTGTTCCACATGCAATTAACAGGTGGAGGACTCCAATTCATGCACAGGCCATCAGCGGATCATGAGAATTACCTACCAATGTCAAGCGCCTGCCTATGTAAAACAAATGCATTTTTCCACATCTACCAGAGAGGGGGATATATATATATATATATATATATATATATATATATATATATATATAAATATTTAGGGAGAGAGAGAGAGGGACAGACAGACGGAAAGAAAGAAAGGATGAGAGAAAGAGCCAAGCAAGTTTGTGTATGATCTGTGGGTGGAGAGAGATCTCTGGGTATCATAATGGTTACCTATATATACATTTATGGCTGTGGTTTATCTACAACAACTTCTATGGTGTTTGTCAACTGTTGGCCTTGTAATGTGACATTGGGACATATGGGTCCTCAATACGAAAATATAGCAAAACCCACCCTGCAGTGGATCCTGTCATTACACAATCACACCGACACCCACATAGGATACTGCTGACACATACATGCACACACTTGCCAGTACTGTTTCCAACCCCTACCTAGCTATGTTTTTATACTACAGTGTTACACAGTTATTGCAGGTGCCACAGAGCTTATATGCTGAAGAGCTGTCCAAAGGTATCTTTGAAGGTGTGTGACATCAGCTGCAGTGCTAAAGGAGGGGAGAGGGAAGTGTGAATGACCACAAAACCAAGTGTCAACAAAGACACACACACACATTATCACAGGTGCCAGGACCAGGATTAGAACTCCTAGCTAAGTAATTTGCTACACTACAGTATTATACATTTAGTGAAAGCACCATGGAGCTTATAGGGCTGAGACCTGGCCAAAGGGTTATTTCAAGGTGACTGACATCAGCAGGCATGCTAAAGTAGATCAATGGCAGGTGGAGTGGTATGAATGGCCTCAAAATCATTCATCTCCACACACACACACACACACACACACACACACACACACACACACACACACACACACACACACACACACACACATACTTGCCAGGACAAGGATTAGAACTCCGATTTAACTCGTTTGCTATATTACAGTATTATCTAGTTATCATGAGCGCCACGGAGCTTATACAGCTGACATTTGGCCAAATGGCTTTTCAAGGTGACTGACATCACCAGGCATGCTAAAGTAGGCCAGTGGCAGGTGTAGTGGTGTGAATGGCCTCAAAATCATTCATCTCCACACACACACACACACACACACACACACACACACACACACACACACACACACACACACACACACACACACACAGACACACACACACACACACACACACACACACACACACACACACACACACACACACACATTATCACAGCTACCAGGACCAGGATTAAAACTCCTACCTAACTAGCGTGTTACACTACACTATTACACAGTTATCACGAGGGCCACGGAGCTTGTAGGGCTGAGACTTGGCCGATGGTTTATTTCAAGGTGACTGACATCAGCAGTGTTGCTAACATGGGCAATGGGAAGAGCAGTGTGTGTGAATGGGCCATAAATCATTCCTCTGGAAACGCGCACACACACACACACACACACACACACACACACACACACACACACACACACACACACACACACACGCACACACGCACACACGCACACACACACACTCAGTCACACACAACTTTACATTTGACAGGACTGAGTATAAAAATGCTACATGAATACTGATTTGTACTATTGTCTTACACAGTTATCACAAGCACCACAGACACTATAGGGCTGAGGGCTACCATAAGGAATGTTTACAGTGATTGGCATCAGCACATCATGTGATATCGGCCAATTGGATGTGTAGTGGGCGGGACAGGCCTCATAATAGAATTCTCTCTGTCACTGTCTGTGTCTTTCTTCTACACATCTCTGTGTGTGTATGTTTGACATATTATAGTGTGCTGGCCTTGGATATGTATGGGTATTCCTATTCGATGTGTGTGTGAAGCATGAATGATGTACAATTTGGTGTGTGTGCACAGACATCTACTAATGACAGATATGTATAGTCCACTGTGTTGTCAGACATGGGCGTCATTTCTCTAAGTGTAGGAGCATGCCCAGTATAAACAACCCTTATTTTACCTGAACAATAGAATAATATTAAAGGATAAATATTATATTTCACCAAGTGCTTAAGTTACTCTATTTAGCTTCTCACCCCAGGTAGGTGCCCAGCTTACTTGCTTTACCAGCCTAGTCTGCACGGGAACATGGTTTCTCCCAAAAATAAAAGAAATAAAAAAAAAACTAATGAAACACTGTGTGCCCCCTTGGAACTACTTATTTTTTTTCTGCCCAAATAGTTGTTCACTCACCGTAGACTCATCAGCCCTGTGCTGTTACTGATTGTTTTTTCTGCAAGACATATTGCCTCTGTTACAGCTGGGCAACATGTGATACTATGGACAGCTAAATCACCTCCCTCTGCACACGTGCTACTCCCTCTGCCCCTCCTTTTCCTACCAGACTTTATAATCAGGTGTCCATAAAAACGGTGCCATTTTTAAAATCCCATTCCTGTAGACCAAACATATCTCTGGTCCCCCATGTCATGTGCATGCCAGTAAGTGAATTTTGCTTATGTTGTGTAATTTCATGTATCTGACTGAATATGTTAGGGTTGAATAGCTTTTAGCTGTAGTGATATCCCACTGCTATGTATTATATCAGCACACTAACTGCAACTGCATAGCCGCGGTGCTCATACATACACTGTGTACAACTGTTTAATTAGGAGTCTCTGTTTTCCCTTGCTAATCTGTATAACTTCAACTGCTGGAAAAGTGTACACTTAGTAACTGTGATTTCTAACTGCACATTTGATCAAGTGCTCAGCACTGCCTGCTTTGCGACTGTTTTTATTATGTTTTCCTGCCATAGAGCTTTGCAGTTAGTTATAATGAGCATGTGAAGGTGCATATGAATCTCTGGCATGTTGTAAAACTGCTGTCTTTGGCTACCTCCTTCCTGTCTATATAGAACTGTTTTGGCTAACTCCCTTCCTACTTGCAATGCTATAAATAGCATACTCAACCTTGCCTCCTGAACCACTTACACTCACTCTACCCTGTCCTCTCTCAGCACCTTACTCTAGCCCCTGCATTCTGTACTGCTTCTGACCAGCTGTTCTCACCATTTCCCTACTTTTTGGACTTACACCATCATTGGCCAGTTGTTGATACATTTTTTTTCCTCTTTCAGCTTCAACAGTCCTCCGTTTAAGAGAGCTACCCCTCCTTACTCACTGCTGTATCCTAATATTATTGGAACTCTCCCCTTTGGAGTCCCACAAATTCCTCCCTCCAACCAATGAGGACAGCCTTTTAAAGCTCAACTAAGTGTAGGTCTTACCCTACTATATGTTTAACTCCTGTACTGTATTTTCAGCAATTATTTACTAGCTCGCAAACTCGCATGGACCTTGGCATTAAATTCTTGCTATTTTTAACTAACCCTTGTAATTACCACATTTCAGCACATGATGGCAGCGCAATACAATTTATTTATTTATTTTATTTTAAATTTGTTGACAGGGCTAGTCTATCTGGCTATATCTCCATTTTCAGTAGAGGCCCGGGGAGATAAGCTCCAACTAAAAATGATTAATATATTAAATGTTTAACATGACATGCAGAATGCATGTACAGAAGTTGTTTCACAGATAATTACATAACATTTCAACAGTTAAGTACACTAAAATATTACAGAACATTAGATAAGTTTGTTAGAAACTCTGTTCCCAAGGAAATATTATTTTTATTTTTTTTTTTTTACATGCTCATTTAGGATAGAATAGGAACTGTTATGGACCAGTTCCTGACAGTACAAGTAGTAGATAAGAAGTAGTAGGTCATCAGAGGATGATAGCTATGATATTTTGGATTAGTATGTATGGGTTTGTACAGGGGCACAACCAGTGTATATTTAGGTAAAGGTTCAATTTTTGTTTGAATAGTGGTAAAGAGGGCAGTGATGTCAGTTCATTTGGAAGTTGGTTCCAGTTTTTTCCAACAGCATTAGAGAACAGAGAGCTACCAGCAGTATTGTTGGCTTTACTTGTGGATACTATTAATTTATTAGATGAGTGTAATGTCTTAAGGTTTTTATATGGGGTAAAAAGGCTTGAATGCATTGGAGTTTTAGTTGATTGGAAGAGGGTTTTGTGGGCAATGGTGAGTTGGTTAAAATGGAGCTGATTTTGTAGCTCTAACCAGTCTAGTTTCAGATTATGACAGTGGTGGGTCCTGAAAGAGGAGGTTGTGGCAAACCTGGCAATGCTATTATAAGTGTTTGACAGCTTGTTAAGGTTGCTTTTTGTCAGATTTCTGTATATGGATGAAGCATAGAGAAGTGTGGAGATTAAATGGGTGTGGGCAAAAGAAGTTTTGGCTTGTGGAGTAAGGAATGGTTTAATCCTATAAAGGGAGCCCAGTTTCCTATTAACAATTTTATACTGTTGTTAATGTGAGTTTCATAGGTAAGGTTGTTATCTATTGTTATTCCTAGAATTTTAGTTGTTAGGTCTGGAGATATAAGAGTACCATTACTGGATAGGACGGAGAAGTCTACTGAGGTGGATTTGCGAGTGGGTGTGAAGAGTAAAAGGTTTATCTTTTTAGGGTTCAGGAGGAGACAGCATTGTAAAAACCAGTTTTCTACTACGATTAACATTTTCTGGGTTAAGGGCTGCAGTTCAGATGAAGAATTAGCTGATCAGATTATTGTAGAATTAACTGCATAGTGAATACAGGTAGCTTGAGTAATAGCTAGGTGAAGGTCATTTGTATAAATTGAGAATAGGAGGGGACCAAGAATAGAGCCCTGTGGGACTTCCAGGGTAACAGGGAGAAGGAAAGATAGGTTGTTGTCCCAATGCACTGCTTGTTGTCTGTTGTTTAGGTAAGAATGAAGCCATTGTATAGCCAGAGTATCAAGAGAAAGAGATTTTAATGCATTGTTAAGTAAGTAGTGGTTAACCATGTCAAAAGCTTTTGAGAGGTTGATAAAGAGTGCTGTGGAGAGAATGTTGTTATTTTTGTTATGATTTATGCTATCAGAAAAGGATAAGAGAGCAGTGGTAGTACTATGGAATGGTCTAAAGCCATGCTGACACTTTCCAAGTAGATTGTTTTGCAGTAAGTGGTCTAGTAATTGTCTATGGATGCATCTTTTCATTATTTTAGCCAAAGGAGAAAGTAATGCTATTGGACGGTAGTTTGAGTATTCATTAGAGTTGCCACCCTTGTGTAGGGGGATGATGTGGGAGATCTTCCAGGTGGTAGGGATGTTTCCTTCTTTTATGGTTTTATTTTTCAGGATTGATATAGGATAGGCTATGGCTTTGGCAGCTTTTTGCAGATAGTCCGCTGGTAGTTGGTCTGCTGATGGGGTTGTTGGCTTAAGTTTTTGTAGGAGGTTACAAATAAGGTGAGTTGGGACTGGCTGCAAATGGAATATTGGAAGTGAGTTAGTAACAGAAGTTAGGAGATTAGAACCATCAGCTGTTACTTGATTGGCCAGTGATTGGATGGCATCTGTGAAGAAGGTATTAAAGGTGTTTGCTGTTTGTTTGGGATTTTCTGAATTAGCACCTGTGGGGGTGGTGTAGTAGAGTGGCCAGGATGAAGAAGTCTGTTAATGCTAGCCCAAAACTTTTCTGGATTACTTTGGTTTGCCTCTTGGAGATGACAGTAAAAGTTTTTTTTTTGTCTAAGAGTATGGCTTTTTTGTATAATTTCTCATTTGTTTGAATTTAAGTTGATCTGTGTTTTTTTTTTTTTTTTGTGGATTTCCATAGAGTCCAGAATGTGTTTCTTAGTAGGATTTTATGCCTAGTTTCCTTAGTGAGCCATGGGGCTGGCTTTGACTTAGTTCTGATAGTACGTTTTGGAGCATGATAGTCTAGGATTGTTAAGAATTTTGAGTTAAAGTAATTTACTGCATCTTCTAGAGGGAGGTGTTTTACAAGCAAACTGACCCCTATTTTACTTGCACAGGAGAATAAATATACAGAATGCATATTAGCAAACCAACCCTTATTCTTCCTGCACAAGCGAATAAATATACAAAATAAATATTAGCAAACCAACCCTTATTTTACCTGAACAACAGAATAATATTAAAGGATAAATATTATATTTCACCAATTGCTTAGGTTACTCTGTTTAGTTTCTCTCCCCAGATAGGCACCTAGCTTACTTGCTTTTCCAGCCTAGTCTGCATGGGAACACAGTTTCTCCCTAAAACAAAAGAAATAAAAAAACAAACTAATGAAACACTGTGTGTCTCCTTGGAACTACTTATTTTTTTTCTGCCCAAATAGTTGTTCACTCACAGTAGACTCATCAGCCCTGTGCTGTTACTGATTGTTTTTTTCTGCAAGACATCTTGCCTCTGTTACAGCCAGGCTATCCCCGCTCCATTCGCCCTGGCTGCACTCGGGCTCACTCTGCTCCCCTACCCTACCCCCATTCCCACACACCCCTACATCAATGACATTTATTCTCACCCTAGACACACCTCCTCACACATCTACCAATCCAGACCCTCTCCATCAAATCCCACCCATTTCCACACTCCAATCCCCTACTTAATCCACCTTCTCTACTTTCCTTACCTCAATATCTCTATCCCCATCTCCATCCCAATTACTTACATCTACCCTCATCCTTCACACCTACACCACACTACACTCTACCACTACTCCAACTGGACTAATCAAAACTCCCACACACACTCCATTTACAAATAAACTCTACTGCAGTATCTATTTATTTATTTATTTTATTTTACATTTTTTAACCGGGGAAGTCCGACTGGACACAAGTCCATTTTCAGTGGAAGCCCAGGGAGAAAAGCTCCACATAACAATAAGAATGTATACATACAAGAATACAAATAGGGATACATAAGCAAGCAATAACAATTTCTAGGTAGTTTCTATAGTGAATGACGCATGCAAGAAAAACCTGAGAGTTGCATTTTTTTCCTCATTAGAATAAGGTTGCTCATTCTGCTCAGAACCTTACATTATTTAAACAGGTAAACTGGCTCTGTAAAGGACTTATCATTGGAATAGTTGGATCTTGGCAAATTCCTAGCAACAGTGCAGAATGTGGATTAACCTGGGAAGTAGCATGAGCAAAGCCAATTATTTAAGTAATGGGTTTTAAGGAGTTTTTTAAATTGGAGGTAGGAGGTGGTAGAAGTTAACTGGCTTGGGAGTGAATTCCAGATGTTGGCAATGGAGCAGGCAAAGAGAGATTTTCCAGCTTAATTTTTATGTTTGATGACATTGATGAGGTTTTGACTATTGGATCTTAAGGCTCTAGTGGTGGTACAGGGATGAATTAAGTGCTGAAGTGCTGCGTTTTTTTTTCTGGAAAGTAGTAAAGCTTGTGTAGTATTAAGAGTTGTCTGTGTAGGAGTAGCTGAGGTAGCTCAAGCTAATTTAGTTGCTTGAGGGCAAGGCAGTGATGGGATCTGTGAGAGGCATCTGTGTTGAACTTGGCAATCTTGTTGTAACAAGATTCCATTTTGTTTAGTTTGCTGTGGCGAAGGTTGGTAAAGATAGGAGAGGCATAAAGGAGAATAGATAGGAGGTGAGTCCTTGCAATAGTGGCTTTTATATGTTTGGTGATGAACTGTTTGTTCCTATAAAGGAGACCAAGCTTTTTGTTAACTTTCTTTATTGTTTTGGCTATGTGTATGTCAAATTTCAGATTATTGTCGATTTCAACACCTAGCAGTTTAGTGTGTGTGGTTGGGTTGATTTTTATATTGTCTTTAGATTTTATAATAAAGTCATTGTTTAGAGGGTGAGATTTTCCAGGACTGAAGAGAATGAGTTTTGTCTTTTTGGGATTAAGAATAAATTTGATGTTAGTGAACCATGATTCTGCAAGGGTAAAGTTATTTTGAGTTATGGTTTGAAGCTCTTTTAGGGAGGGGGAAGCACATATAATGGTGGTGTCATCTGCATATTGCACTACTGAGGCTGAGAGTGAGGCTGAGGCTGTCTAGTTAGTAAAAATTGAGAACAGCAAAGGCCAGAAGATAGACCCTTGAGGGACACCTATGGCTGCTGGTAATAGGGGAGACAGTTGGCCTTGACATAGGACAACTTGTTGATGGTCTGATAAATAGTTACTGAACCATGATATGGTGTAGGAGCTTATGTTAAGGGTAGATAGCATCTCTAGGAGTATAGCATGGTTAACCATATCAAAGGCTTTGGATAAGTCAAAGAATATAGAGGATACGAAAGGTCCTTTGTTTCTATGGTGATTGACGTTGTTAGTGAAACAGGGTAGTACTGTTGTTTTGCTATGGGAAAATCTAAAGCTGTGCTGTGATTCAGATAGTAGGTCATTTTTTAGAAGGAACTGTATGAGTTGTGAATGAGCAACTCTTTCCAATATTTTAGATAGAGGAGATAGAATTGCTATGGGGCAGTAGTTGGTCGGCTCAAGGGATTTATCTCCTTTGAGCAGTGGTATAATATGTGATATTTTCCATGAGTGAGAAACTGTATATTCTGATATTGACCTATTTATTAGGATGGACACTGGATAGGCTATTGCTTCAGATGTCGACTGAAGGAAGTCTGCTGGCAGATTATCAGCTGCCAGTGTGGTTGGTTTAAGTTTTTTGAGGAGTTTAGCAATTGTATTTGTAGAGACTGGGTGCAGGAAGAAGTTGGAGAGGTAGTTTTGTGTGTTGGGATGGGTTGGGGTATCTATTGAATTGGGGGTAGAAGTACTATTTTGGTTGTTGGCCAGGGCTTGGACTGTTTCTGTAATAATATTATTCAATTGGGTGGGAATGTTTCCATGGTTGTTTGGTAATATAGGGGATGGAGTGGTGGATTTTCCTGGGTGCAGTAAATTATTTATTGTGGTCCAGACTTTTTGTGGGTTATGAGCATATTTTTTCTTGTATGGATTTGAAGTAGGTAGTTTTGTCAAGTTTGATTTGTTTTTTGGCTTTGTGCTGGAGTTCTTCATAGTGTTGTCTCAAGGTAGTGGTTTTGTTTTTGTGGATCTCCAGCCAGGCTTTGTCCCTTTCTTTCATTAATGTTTTAGTATCGTTTGTTAGCCATGGGGCATAGTTACTTTTTATTCTAATAGTTCTAGAAGGTGGGTGATAGTTTAAGATGTTTAGGAAGGTAGAGTTTAAGTACTGCACAACTTTGTCTAGAGTTAGTTGTTTTAGGGGAGTCCAATTACAGCAGTTTAGTGCATTGTTTAATTCAGTAGCTCTAAAGGACTTTTTTTATGTATTACTCTGAGGATAGGATGGTGAATATCGTGGGATCGGTCCCTGATTAAGTTGCTTGGTGATAGCGCAGACTTTCAGGAAGACAGCCTGACTGCTGTGCAAGAGTAGGGTAAGATAGCAATATCCAGTCTAGCATGGACTGGCGTTTGAATGTCTTGTCAATTCTAATGGGATCAGATATAATTTGGGTGAACCCATGGAGGTTAATGTAGGTAGTGGGGGTTTGGCTGGTGCAGTCAGACCAGTCAATATTAAAGTCGCCTAATAGTATGGTTTCTTGTGGGAGAGAGGTTGACACCCAGTTTAGTAGGCTTTCCAGTATAGTGGTGTTATTGCCTGGTGGGATATAACCCCCTGCAATAATTATTTGTGTGTTGGAATTAAGCTTTAATTTGGCAAGAATTAGTTGTACATCTTTGACTTCTTTGGAACTGCACTCAAATTGTTCAATATTGAGGTGATCTTGGAGTAGTATTGCTACACCTCCTTCTTTTTCACAATTCTGTCACTACATATAATATTATATCTACTCCTCATACATTCACCAACCACACTCAACTCTCCACCACAATGCCTATCATACACAACACATTTTTACTTGCTCTTACTACTTATCTCACTCTCCTTCTAACACTCACAACACTTCACAAAACCCACTATCCTCCCAAACTGACATCTACTATAACCTCCTACTATACCACCCACTCCAGCTATTCTGAGATCTGCTCTACTCTGTACGCCACAGACTTAATCTAACAGAAATAAAAGAATTATTCTCTCTCCTCAGCACATTCTTCTATATAATCTCAACCACAACTACTTTAGAAAAAAGAAATACCATCCCTACACTCCTCCCACTCATCCTAGCCTAATCCTATGTGGAGACATACACCCAACCCTGGCCCCTCTTCTCCCACCCAGGATGCCTCTCTGAATACCAGTAACACTTCTAAGTTCCTAAAACTCACCACCATCAACATAAAAAGCATAAAAATAAAATCCCCCTTCTACAAGCCTGGTTAGCACAACATAAACCTGACTTCACAGCCATAACCGAAACCTGGCTAAAACCATATATAAAGGACTCCAAATTTCTACCCCCTAACTATTCATGCCTTAGAACAGATTGGGGGACATCGCCTTACTTTATCCTGGTGCCTTCACAGTAATCCCATTCCCAAAGCCCATCCCCCTTTTTTCACTGCAGAGTTACTTGTTACCTTTCTAAAGCTAAATGACAATAAAAGTACCTTCATCATAGTCATATATATTCCCCCAGGCAATAATGTTCCCATTCTTGAAGACATTTTTGCATGGACTACCGACAACATAAAAAAAATGAAACAATCATCCTAGGCAATGTTAATATTAATTGGTTAATCTTCTCCACAAACAACTCTTCGTCTAATATTAACCTTAATGCTTACACTCAACTAATTTCAGACATTACTAGACCTGATAAACAGAACATCAAAGGTTCTATCCTGGACTGGGTCATGGTTTCTGATCCTAGCAAAGTTGCCACCTCCGGTATATACCCAGATAGTATTAGTAACCACCTTCCAGCATACATAATACACAACCCCCCCTCTTTACCAAATATCTACCAATATAGACATAGCTGAGATTTATCCTATTTCTGTCCAAATGCATTTAATGACATCTTACATAATACTAACTGGAACCCATTAAAAGTCCTCCCACTCAACAAAACTGTGGAGTTCCTCAACTCCACTTTTCTCAGTGTCCTAAATAGGCTTTCCCCTCTCCAAATAGAAAGATTCAAGGCAAAACATGCTAAATGGCTTACCAAGTCCACAAAACAAATCATATCTTCCAGGTATAAAGCCTGGAACATCTGGCTTAAAAACAAAACCCCTTCCAATCTCCAAAAATGTAAACAACTTCGCAACCAAGCCAAATGATCATTACTTAAAAATAAAAAAGAATACTTCCATACCCTCTAAAACCAACACATACATAACCCCAATACCTTTTGGGGAGCAATCAACTGCCTACTACATTTAGGAACTAACCATAATCCTTGCCCAAACCCTGAAAATACTCCCACTGAATTAGCCTCACTCTTCAACTCTTATTTCAGTCACCATTGCTAAACTTACTTCCACTTTCTCACCCATCACCACAGATCCATTCAACCCTACACTCACACAAACTCCACCTAACACAATAGCCTCTTTCATACCCTCTCCTATACCAATCTCTACTATTCTAAAGCTTCTTCAGAAACTTAAACCATGCACCAATGCACCAGATAACCTACCCACAGATTACTTACAACTATCAGCCTCTTCCATAGCATACCCCATCAGTATTTTTATCAATAGGTCCATTCACGAATCTCTCATTCCAGACATCTGGAAAAAGGCTCATGTCCTCCCACTGCATAAAGGAGGACACAACTCTGACCTTTCCAATTTCTGACATATCGCCATTCATTGCCCCATATCTAAAATACTTGAAAAGTGCATTGACATTCAGCTCCTCAATCATCTAACTAAACATCATCTCCTTTCCTCCACTTAACATGGCTTTAGGCCAGGACACAGCACCTACACAGCCCTCATTTCTTTCCTAGACACAGTAAACAGAGCTCGGAATGAAGGGTCTATCATCTCTGCACTGTTTCTTGATCTGTCAAAAGCATTTGATACAACCTCTATACCCTCCTACTCGCTAAACTCTCCAACCTCGGCATTTGTCCACCCACCCTTCAATGGTTCCAAAACTATCTCAGTAATAGACAACAATCATGTATCTGTCAGCACTCCTCCTTCTCCTTTATCAGTACCAATACTGGAGTACCCCAAGGTTCAATACTGGGTCCCCTTCTTTTCAGTATATTCATTAATGACTTCCACAACTCTCTCACCCACAGTATCATCATCCAATATGCAGATGACTCAACAATAATTTGCTCCTCTAAATCTGCCTCTGTACTACAACATCTTACCCAAAAAACATTCACCACAACTGAATCCAGGATGTCACAAAACCATCTCACACTTAATCCCAATAAAACTAAACTCCTAATATTAGCCCCCAAAAAATCCAGTCAAATTGACAAATCTAAACTCTTTATCCAGTCATAAAATAGTACTATTATAGATGTCATTCCTAGTACCAAATTATTTGGTGTCATCATTGATGATAACATAACGTTTGACTTCCATATCCACAGTAACATCAAAAAAAAACATCAAAAACTTGAAGCCCTTTACAGGCACAACTATTTCCTCTGTAACTCAGCAAAAAAGTCCCTTGTCTTATCTTTCCTACTTCCAACTCTTTTATATGAAGCCCCCATCCTCACCAACATCCACTCCTCCCTAAAACTAAAGCTCAGCTCATGCTATAACAAAATTGCCAAATTTGTCACAAATGCAAAATACTCCACCCACTACTGCTCCTCACTACACCAACTAAATTGGCTGGAGCTCCCTCATCAACTCACTTATGCGCAAATAATTATTGCCCATAAACTTATCTACAATCCAGCAGCCTGCCCAGCTCTCTCCCACATTCTGAGTGCATACCAACCAAAACAAGTCTTTAAGATCTGAAAATAAAATGCTGTTGAATATTGATATACCTAAGCTCTCAGCCAGACAAATGCTATACTCTGATGCTGTCTCTAAAGTATGGAACAACCTCCCTGCCTCTCTCAGAGCTATCAGCAATCATACCACTTTTAACAAATCCCTTAAACTGCATCTCTCCTCACAATGGATATGAACCTGCACCCCTATAGTCCATCCCATAACCTAACCTTTCTCAGAATACTTACTCTCTCCCACTGTATAACTAGCCCACCCCACATTTTCCTTCTCAAATCTACTCCTTCTGCTTTCACTTTAGCCTCTGCTATCCCCACTTTAACCCTTCTGCCTCACTCTCTTTTTCTCTGTACTACACTCAACTATCTCTCTACTTGCATCTCACTTACTCTCATACACTATTTCACTTTCACATGCACCTAAGTAAAAATAACTCTACTCCATTTCTTCAAATGATTCTATGTATTCTAACATTTTTTTGCATAATTATGCGTTAAGTATGCAATACTACTGCATTATATACTGCATACAATGTATTAATACTTTATCTGTCTGTAACTATATGTCTGTGTAACTATATGTGGAGCTTTTCTCCCTGGGCCTCCACTGAAAATGGGCTCTTCTCAGGCCCAGTGGCCTTTCCCAGTAAACAAATGCAATAAATAAATAAATAAATGACCTTCTGTATTGAGTGTGTGAATCCATTCCAGGTAGGGTTGTACTCCAGTCCAGGGTTTGGTGTTCTACACATACAGCTAGCAACCTGTTTCTGCAGTATATCTGTAGATAGGTTGACAATATGGAGTCACAATGGGCGACAGATAGGGGGGCACTGTAACTATTGCTGTCTGTGCTGCTTATGTTACATGGTTGGTGTTAGCAGAGCTATTCAGACATATGTACTGTTTTACACTGTGATGTATTATGTCATCAGCTACTGACAGATACAATTATTTGCTCACAATTATTTACTGGGAAATACCAGATGAATGAAGCTGAGTCCTGTATTGTGGTCCACAGCCTACACATTCTTGCACACTCTTACCATTGTGGAGGGGTAGCTACAGACACTTGCTGATGGGTCTGTGTAAATGGTCCACCAACTTGGTACTATGGTGACTGCGGATCCGCTTCTTGTACATATATCGACTTAACAGAATGGTCATATCCTGCTGTGGCCATACCTCTCAGCTGTACAGATTCATCCAGGTTACCCAGAGGCAAGGCTCATATATCTGGTCAGTTCCCCTTCACATTGTTATTTATGAGAAGCTTGGAGCCGCCCATTACTGGGTTTGTATGCAGGGGTAGTATTTGCACACATCAGAGTTTCAGACTTCACACACTCCATGACGTCCACGCGTCTACACCCACCCACCCTGTTATTTTATCTTCTTCACAACATTATGCGAGCGATATCTGAGAAGTATCCCTATAGTTGACCCTTCATCCCAGCAGAATTTATGGATTGGTCCACAGTTCATGCAGTGTGACACGGGGGGCATGCTACTGGAATTTGTCAACATGACCTTGCATTTGTGTTCTGTTGACTGTGTTAGGTTGTTAGTTGTGATCTCATGAGTTACCATACACTGACAGTACGAGTGAGGCACAAGCCTTTAACAGAGGACTGTAGGCCATTTGGTAGTGATGCAGGCCATCTGTAGTAGGTCACTGCATTCTGTCACTCCTACATTCCCAGGCTGTGAGCCAGTGGATTCCCCTGGGGTGACAGGGTAAGTGCGCAAGGTGTTAATGGCAAAAGTTCCTGTCCATATTGATCCATGCATCTGGATGCAGTCAGGGTGCTGCTTATAGCTATGGACACACCTGCATAGGCTTCAGCATTTTGCATTCTGTGGGTATTCCCATACAGAAGTGGGGTCATACTGTACTCATTCCCAACAGCAAGGATATACCCTGTGATACACCTATGGCTGATGGTGGGGTGAGCGGAGTGCATGTGTGATATGGAAGCTACTTGCAGCTGACTCACAGATATACCTGGGACATTCCCCTTATGCTGCCTTGTGCAGGGACATAAGCAGGCTCTCTTTACTTCATAACTCTGTCTTTTGTGACCTGACAGTGATTGGCCAGACTACATCAGTATTCCATACTACACAGATAACTAATGTGCTGCTAACCTGTCTGTACAATTCCAATGTTGTGTGCAGCTGAGAGTTAAATTTTATGCACTCTGTCTAGGGTACTTCCACCTGTGTACTGTGTGCATGTATGGGCTCACATTCATGGAATGTCCATCTTTCAGAGGGTGACAGATATTGACATTTGGACAGTGAGTATGGGTGACTGCTGACATGGGAATTGCTGAGAAGCATCGTGTTTGGCACTGCAGTTGTCGGAACATGGCCCTGTCAATCACAGTACTGGCCATAGGCCACCAAGACACAACCTTCCATGCCTACATGCTGACCTCTTCCAGACAATATTGAACACACAACAACCTAACACACAGACTGCTGCATATTGTACACATGCAACAATCTATCCTGTAGATTGGGCCTGATCGGGTAATCTGTGCTCCACTGATACTACTCCTCACACTTGCATGTTATTGCATTTCTACATAGGATTGGGGGGGGGCACGCCTGACAACTTTAAACTGTGCTATCACTGCACTGGTATGTCAGGTACTCTGTTGGCTTCAGCATAATTTTATATTCTGACCTGTCATGCAGACTGGAGGCATATCAGTGGATCTTAGGTTTTATTGACCTACATTTCAGTTTCAGACTTCTTACCCTTCAGAACATACAACTGCCAGATCTGTTGCAGTCCGTCTGTGTAGGTCTGGAGGGGGGGCTGTATACCACTGCCATCAATTGGAGGCCTTAGCCCAGCCTTTCTTTATGGTCATCTACACCTGTCCTGCTGGTTGAGGCTGGTAGTGGGTATGTGAGCCTCACTGACATGCACGTGTGTCCTATGTGCACATATTTGGGCCAACACATATACTGCACTGGGATTTGTCACCTTGTCTAGTACTACCTAGTGTGTTGACACCAGTATTTGCTAGGTATTTCATGTTGCCAATATAGGTGTCCAGTATCTGCTGCCATCCCATTCAGCCACCCGATTCCCTTACATGCTCGCATCCATACCATAGATACAACTATCAGAACATAGTACTCCATTCAGTAATTGATAGGAAGAGTGATTGACCTTGTGGCTGGCCAGTATTGAGGATGGAGCTGGAGGGCTGTCTATGTTGGATGCACATAGTACACTCCCTATACATGGTAAAGCACAGGTAGTGTCATGTTTGGCATCCCTTTTACTGTATGTGCGAGTCAGATAGAGGTGTCATTCCATTGGTCCCTATCATGTCAAGTGTATATGCGATGCGTTGACTCTTTGCTAAGGCCTGGGCATACTGGGTACACCTCCTTCTGCCTACATGGGCAGGCTCAGATGGTTCCTCCTCTGAGTCACTCTGTGCCAGTGCTGGCCTTGGCAATGGTGGGGGGCTTTGTGGCTTTGCACCATGCTGTTCCTGCTGCAGCTGTTTCTGCAGAATCATATTATGTAGCATGGCACATACTATGAACATTTGTGTACATGTAGCTGGAGAGTACTGCAAGGCTCCACCAGATATGTCCAGGCTGTGGAACCATAACTTGAACATCCCAAACACACACTCTATTATGATTCTGGTTTGTGCGTGTGCCTCATTATGGAGTTCTTGTTCAGGTGTGTGTGTGTACATTTCTGAGGGGTGTCATCAGCCATGGCTCCAGTGTGTAGTCAGCATCCCCCACTAGGTGGCCATATGGGATGTTCCCACTGGCAAATGACTGGTACAGCTGTGTCATATGTCAGATGTGGGAGTCGTGATAGCTTCCAGGGCTGCCCAGCACACACATTCAAGATAATGCCCTGGGCATCGCACATGACCTGGCAGTTGATGGAGAGGAAGCTCTTGCAGTTTATGTAGACCCTACCCCGCTCACTGGGTGGTGCTTTTATATGTATGTGCATGCAGTCTATAGTACCCACTACCTCAGGGTATAATGCTATTTGGTGGAAGAGACACATACTACTGGTCAACCCCTCATGGGTGATGGGGAAACATATGTGCACACTAGCATGTGCTGACATGGCATCCAGGAACTGGTGGACTACCCTGGATGCTGATGCCTGTGAGATCCCCATGATATCCCCAGTTGGCCTTTGGAAGGTACCTGTGGCTAGTATTCGTAAGCCTACACATACCTTGGTATCCACTGGGATGGGTTCCCCTCTGCTGGTTCTGTGTGTGAGGCGGGGCCGGCACAGCTCAACAATTTGCTGTAGAATGTCCCTGTCCACCATTTAGCACTCCACTATCTCCAGTTCATGTAGGCCCTGGTAGGTTACCCTTGGTCTGTACACTCTTCTCCTCTGCCTCACTCTGGGATGGTTGTCAGCAGTCACATTCTCACCACCCTCAGCCTCTTGCACATATTGATGTATGAGAGCAACAGCAGCCCCTATCATTTTGTTAGTTTTGTCAGGTAAAATGTCTTCATCTGTGTACACTGGTGGTGTAGAGTTTGTGGGAAAAACCAGAGTGAAAGGAGTTTGCATAGTTTATAGTACTGTTCTGGGCTGCTGCCTGTGTAATTGGCTGATTCTGATACATTTCACTTGCCAGCTATGCTACTTCATCTTGATTGCCTTCTTACTGCTGTTTTCCCTTCCCATTGCCTTCCCGTTTAAGCCCCAAGGCACGCCGCACATACACAGTGCTCACATGTAAACTGAGCTGCTATTTCCTGTTTTTCTTTTTTAAGCAGGGAATCAGTATTAAACAATGTGAGACACATCCCCTTCCTTAGCTCAGCTTAGCTAAGAGCAAGCACAGGCTTCAGGGCTCCAATAAGTTTACATCAAACATG
>NC_056736.1:135562131-135564631 GCF_019279795.1 Protopterus annectens | reverse complement strand
TCTATTATCTAATCCTGATCAAAGCTTGCAATCAATCATTGTTTTAGGCTTTTGATCTAAGCACTGTAATGATCCCATGAGCTATATGCCTAGTAACCATCTGTGAGACATAACAGCAAACCTTAAATGTTTTACAATAAAACATAATAAACATATCTTAGTAATGTAAACAGTTTGGAGAATGGAACTTTCAATAAAGTCGGTGAGGGACACATTAATGAGACCCATAGAAAAGCATTAATATTATGCTATGTTAAAAACTGCACAAAACCATGGGGTAGTAGTAATATGAAAAGCAGCATGTTTTATCAAAGTAATAGACACTAGAGACGATGTACATTGTGTCATATACTTGTAATGCTTGCCCATATGTACAATATAGTGATATTTTTCCTATGCCTGTAAGCTGCACTCCACAAATAAAATATATCGGCTGAACATTACAGACAACAGATAGATTACTATGGATGTACAGTCCTATTCATAGCATAAAGGGAAAGGAAGTAATGTTAATAGAAAGGAGGTAGAGATGAAAAGAAAACAAAGGAGAACACATAAAATAATCTTAGTTTTTAGTATTACTTCAATGGTAGCCAGAATAGTTAAAGGATATACTTAATAGTTCTACTAATATCTTCTAGTATATTATTATACCATACTAACACTTATCTGTGCATTTATACTAAAAACCTTGTTTAATGGACCTTTACTTAATATAATGGTTCTACTAAGACCTTTTCAAATCACATCTCTCAATTATTGCTAATCACATAGAATGTACCCTTTAGTTGTTCTGTTAGACACATACAAACTTGTTGAGGAGATTAGGGATACTTTAGTTGTGCTTTTTAGGGAATTAGTTTGTTAAGCTTTGTCTATGTAGAGACAATCTTTGCAGGGATACTAGTTTCCATTGTTTACCTAAATATGATAACCCAATTCATAATTACTATGCTGTATTACAGATATGTAAAACTAACAACAACTTACTGCCTGCATTATTCCTGGTCCAAGGGGGTAGTGGTTAGGCACTGGTTGGGGACGGGAATAAAAGGATGCTTTCTTAATTTTATTTTATCAATACATGAACAGAAATCAACACCACAAACAATCACTCTAGACTTATTTCACAAACACCCAATTACATAAATGTGGGAATTTGATTCATGGAATATCAAAGGGCTCCAGGATAAGAAGAAAAGAAAACTTTTCTTACACCTCATTCTGAAAGCGAAATCGAACTTCATATTGGCCCAGGAAACACACTTAACACTTGAGCAATGGTCAGAAATTAAGGAGAAAAAATGGATAAGGGATATCATAGCTTCTGAAGGCAAATCTAACAGTGCAGGGGTAGCTATAATAATCAAAAAAACAGTTCCAAGATAAAATTTTAGAAACCCAAGTGGACAAGGAGGGAAGATGGTGCTATGTAGCTATTCTAACTCCAAATCTTCCTAAACCTCTTCTCGTCCTTAATGTTTACACCCCTGGTAAAAACCAACACATTTTCCTCACCTCATTATACCCTATCTTAAATAAATTCCAAGATTATTACATGGTCCTAGGTGGAGACTGGAACACATATCTAAATCCTGACCAAGACAAAACAAGTGCAAATACAATACCTAATAAACAAGCTCACCTAGCACTAAGAGAACTTATTCAGGATTACAAACTATATGACCCTTTTAAGTATGGAGATAGTCTAAATAAATCCAACAGATTCACATTTTACTCCCAATGCCACAAAAATGTGATTGAGAATAGATTTGTTTCTAATTTCAGACTCATTTATCAAACTAGCCCATGACCATACACACTAGATACCACTCGGACCACTCCAAAATGACTTTAAACCTCACTGGAATCACAATGAATAGCACAATGAAAAAAGGCTACAATTGGTCTTTGAACCCCAACCTTCTAACCAAAAAGTAAATAATAAACAATATTAAAACCTTACTCAAACCAACACTATTTAACATTCTTAACTCTCTACCTGTGGATATCGAATGGGTGGCAACCAAAGCCCAAATTAGGGGAATACTTATTAAAAAAGCAGCCTACTATAAAAAAAAAAATAATCTTAAGGAAGAACAGGACTTAGAAGTCAAAATTCAAAAGCTTGAGAATGACCTATTAACAAATTATAAAACCCAAACTGAATCTGAAATCCTGAAACTTCAAAAAGACCTGTACCTATTACATAACAGCAAACTATCCTTTTATGAAACCAAAATGCTAGCTAACTATGCTAACGAAATGCAAATACCATCTCGAGCACTGGCCAGAATCATAACCCAAGCTAAATCTTCCTCCCAAATATCCGAAATACTTTATGAAAACAAACATTACACGAATATTGAAGATATTAATAAAATCTTTGAACGAATATATTCGCAGACCTATGGAGACCAAATATCAATAACCTCAAAAGAAGAAAGAGCAAGTTTCCTTCAAAGACTCGATATCCCGAATCTAGATTCAAAACAACAGG